>NW_026970043.1:300000-588075 GCF_028390025.1 Pseudophryne corroboree | reverse complement strand
ATCCAAAACTGGGATTGATATTTAAGCTTTTATTTTTACTTAAAGTACAATAACTTTTACCATTTTAATTTGTTTTAATAGTATATTGACAGTATTGTTTTCTTTCAAAAATCCACTTAATTTTCTTTACCCTATTATTAAAATGGTAATTGACAAAAACAAACTACATTGTCACCAGAAGAGCAATACAAAATGTACAAGTGATATATTAAAATCATCTTTCCAGCTTGAATTTCAATGATGCATTGGGGCAACGATTTTGTGAGAAACATCTTCACCCTTAAATAAAGATTTTCTTAATTCCTTACCTGTGTGCTAATTAGATATCACCTTGTTTTCACATTAAACAGACTTCCACATGAGAAAGCAGCAAGGATGCAGTGGCGTTAATGTTTCCTGGTGTCAACCTGTATTATTTCAGTAGATATTGAAATGAGGATGCATCTTGCTGCCTTTCCAATGAAGCAAGTTTAATTTAGTAATAGGTGAAAAACCATCCCTACAAATATGTTAATCAGATACTTGGCTTTGTGGACACTTTTCAGAGAACAAATTAGTTAGCATAAAAATAAAGCCAGAAAATGAAGAGCTGTTTAATCACTCAATTGGATTTTTCTGCCAGCATTTTTCTTTTTCTCTGCAACCCACTGCTAAATTGTGCTTCCTAGCTGTTTTTATAAAATCACTGAATCAAATCTAACTCTGATTACATCAGAGAAGGCCAGGTACCCTACACCATAACAGGGGGTTTGAAATTTTGACTTGTCTACTTAAAGATCACCAAAATCTGATAACAAGGTCAATTAAGTCCCTGGGTGGGATTGAACCACCAACCTTTTGGTTAATAGCCTTACACACTAACTGATTGCGCCACCGCGACACTTTGCAAAAGTACATACTGACAAAGGCTAATAAGCATTCATCTAGAACGATTCCTAGAAACATTTTAAAAAGTCAATAATGTGGAGAGTTTTTGTATGATGTTTCTTCCATCAACCAATGAAGAAACACATTGGTACTTTCCCATGATGAGTGAGTGCTTCAGGATCTCTTGCACTTACATGTGCAGCAGAGTACTGTAATGGAAGCATGCTGGGTCCATAACCCAGAGGTAGGCAGATTGAAACTAACCTCTGCTATATGCATTTTTTTTTTTGTTAATTAAAGTAATCCAAAACTGGGATTGATATTTTTGCTCTTTTATTTTTACTTAAAGTACAATAACTTTTACCATTTTAATTTGTTTTAATAGTATATTGACAGTATTGTTTTCTTTCAAAAATCCAATTAATTTTCTTTACCCGATTATTAAAATGGTAATTGACAAAAACAAACTACATTGTCACCAGAAGAGCAATACAAAATGTACAAGTGATATATTAAAATCATCTTTCCAGCTTGAATTTCAATGATGCATTGGGGCAACGATTTTGTGAGAAACATCTTCACCCTTAAATAAAGATTTTCTTAATTCCTTACCTGTGTGCTAATTAGATATCACCTTGTTTTCACATTAAACAGACTTCCACATGAGAAAGCAGCAAGGATGCAGTGGCGTTAATGTTTCCTGGTGTCAACCTGTATTATTTCAGTAGATATTGAAATGAGGATGCATCTTGCTGCCTTTCCAATGAAGCAAGTTTAATTTAGTAATAGGTGAAAAACCATCCCTACAAAGATGTTAATCAGATACTTGGCTTTGTGGACACTTTTCAGAGAACAAATTTGTTAGCATAAAAATAAAGCCAGAAAATGAAGAGCTGTTTAATCAGTCAATTGGATTTTTTTGCCAGCATATTTCTTTTTCTCTGCAACCCACTGCTAAATTGTGCTTCCTAGCTGTTTTTATAAAATCACTGAATCAAATCTAACTCTGATTACATCAGAGAAGGCCAGGTACCCTACACCATAACAGGGGTTTTCGAAATTTTGACTTGTCTACTTAAATATCACCAAAATCTGATCACAAGGTCAATTACGTCCCTGGGTGGGATTGAACCACCAACCTTTTGATTAATAGCTGAACACACTAACCGATTGCGCCACAGAGACACTTTGCAAAAAGTACATACTGACAAAGACTAATAAGCATTCATCTAGAACGTTTCCTAGAAAAACTTTAAAAAGTCAATAATCTGGAGAGTTTTTGTAAGATGTTTCTTCCAGCAACCAATGAAGAAACACATTGGTACTTTCGCATGATGAGTGAGTGCTTCAGGATCTCTTGCACTTACATGTGCAGCAGAGTACTGCACTGGAAGCATGCTGGGCCCATAACCCAGAGGTAGGCAGATTGAAACTATCCTTTGCTATATGCATTTTTTTTTTGTTCATTAAAGTAATCCAAAACTGGGATTGATATTTTAGCTTTTATTTTTACTTAAAGTACAATAACTTTTACCATTTTAATTTGTTTTAATAGTATATTGACAGTATTGTTTTCTTTCAAAAATCCAATTAATTTTCTTTACCCGATTATTAAAATGGTAATTGACAAAAACAAACTACATTGTCACCAGAAGAGCAATACAAAATGTACAAGTGATATATTAAAATCATCTTTCCAGCTTGAATTTCAATGATGCATTGGGGCAACGATTTTGTGAGAAACATCTTCACCCTTAAATAAAGATTTTCTTAATTCCTTACCTGTGTGCTAATTAGATATCACCTTGTTTTCACATTAAACAGACTTCCACATGAGAAAGCAGCAAGGATGCAGTGGCGTTAATGTTTCCTGGTGTCAACCTGTATTATTTCAGTAGATATTGAAATGAGGATGCATCTTGCTGCCTTTCCAATGAAGCAAGTTTAATTTAGTAATAGGTGAAAAACCATCACTACAAATATGTTAATCAGATACTTGGCTTTGTGGACACTTTTCAGAGAACAAATTAGTTAGCATAAAAATAAAGCCAGAAAATGAAGAGCTGTTTAATCACTCAATTGGATTTTTCTGCCAGCATATTTCTTTTTCTCTGCAACCCACTGCTAAATTGTGCTTCCTAGCTGTTTTTATAAAATCACTGAATCAAATCTAACTCTGATTACATCAGAGAAGGCCAGGTACCCTACACCATAACAGGGGGTTTGAAATTTTGACTTGTCTACTTAAAGATCACCAAAATCTGATAACAAGGTCAATTAAGTCCCTGGGTGGGATTGAACCACCAACCTTTTGGTTAATAGCCTTACACACTAACTGATTGCGCCACAGCGACACTTTGCAAAACTATATACTGACAAAGGCTAATAAGCATTCATCTAGAACGATTCCTAGAAACATTTTAAAAAGTCAATAATGTGGAGAGTTTTTGTAAGATGTTTCTTCCATCAACCAATGAAGAAACACATTGGTACTTTCCCATTATGAGTGAGTGCTTCAGGATCTCTTGCACTTACATGTGCAGCAGAGTACTGTAATGGAAGCATGCTGGGTCCATAACCCAGAGGTAGGCAGATTGAAACTATCCTCTGCTATATGCATTTTTTTTGTTAATTAAAGTAATCCAAAACTGGGATTGATATTTTTGCTCTTTTATTTTTACTTAAAGTACAATAACTTTTACCATTTTAATTTGTTTTAATAGTATATTGACAGTATTGTTTTCTTTCAAAAATCCAATTAATTTTCTTTACCCGATTATTAAAATGGTAATTGACAAAAACAAACTACATTGTCACCAGAAGAGCAATACAAAATGTACAAGTGATATATTAAAATCATCTTTCCAGCTTGAATTTCAATGATGCATTGGGGCAACGATTTTGTGAGAAACATCTTCACCCTTAAATAAAGATTTTCTTAATTCCTTACCTGTGTGCTAATTAGATATCACCTTGTTTTCACATTAAACAGACTTCCACATGAGAAAACAGCAAAGATGCAGTGGCGTTAATGTTTCCTGGTGTCAACCTGTATTATTTCCGTAGATATTGAAATGAGGATGCATCTTGCTGCCTTTCCAATGAAGCAAGTTTAATTTAGTAATAGGTGAAAAACCATCCCTACAAAGATGTTAATCAGATACTTGGCTTTGTGGACACTTTTCAGAGAACAAATTTGTTATCATAAAAATAAAGCCAGAAAATGAAGAGCTGTTTAATCACTCAATTGGATTTTTCTGCCAGCATTTTTCTTTTTCTCTGCAACCCACTGCTAAATTGTGCTTCCTAGCTGATTTTTTATAAAATCACTTAATCAAATCTAACTCTGATTACATCAGAGAAGGCCAGGTACCCTACACCATAAGAGGGGGTTTGCAATTTTGACTTGTCTACTTAAATATCACCAAAATCTGATCACAAGGTCAATTACGTCCCTGGGTGGGATTGAACCACCAACCTTTTGACTAATAGCTGAACACACTAACCGATTGCGCCACAGAGACACTTTGCAAAAAGTCCATACTGACAAAGACTAATAAGCATTCATCTAGAACGTTTCCTAGAAAAACTTTAAAAAGTCAATAATCTGGAGAGTTTTTGTAAGATGTTTCTTCCAGCAACCAATGAAGAAACACATTGGTACTTTCCCATGATGAGTGAGTGCTTCAGGATCTCTTGCACTTACATGTGCAGCAGAGTACTGTAATGGAAGCATGCTGGGTCCATAACCCAGAGGTAGGCAGATTGAAACTATCCTCTGCTATATGCATTTTTTTTTTGTTAATTAAAGTAATCCAAAACTGGGATTGATATTTTTGCTCTTTTATTTTTACTTAAAGTACAATAACTTTTACCATTTTAATTTGTTTTAATAGTATATTGACAGTATTGTTTTCTTTCAAAAATCCAATTAATTTTCTTTACCCGATTATTAAAATGGTAATTGACAAAAGCAAACTACATTGTCACCAGAAGAGCAATACAAAATGTACAAGTGATATATTAAAATCATCTTTCCAGCTTGAATTTCAATGATGCATTGGGGCAACGATTTTGTGAGAAACATCTTCACCCTTAAATAAAGATTTTCTTAATTCCTTACCTGTGTGCTAATTAGATATCACCTTGTTTTCACATTAAACAGACTTCCACATGAGAAAGCAGCAAGGATGCAGTGGCGTTAATGTTTCCTGGTGTCAACCTGTATTATTTCAGTAGATATTGAAATGAGGATGCATCTTGCTGCCTTTCCAATGAAGCAAGTTTAATTTAGTAATAGGTGAAAAACCATCCCTACAAAGATGTTAATCAGATACTTGGCTTTGTGGACACTTTTCAGAGAACAAATTTGTTAGCATAAAAATAAAGCCAGAAAATGAAGAGCTGTTTAATCAGTCAATTGGATTTTTTTGCCAGCATATTTCTTTTTCTCTGCAACCCACTGCTAAATTGTGCTTCCTAGCTGTTTTTATAAAATCACTGAATCAAATCTAACTCTGATTACATCAGAGAAGGCCAGGTACCCTACACCATAACAGGGGTTTTCGAAATTTTGACTTGTCTACTTAAATATCACCAAAATCTGATCACAAGGTCAATTACATCCCTGGGTGGGATTGAACCACCAACCTTTTGATTAATAGCTGAACACACTAACCGATTGCGCCACAGAGACACTTTGCAAAAAGTACATACTGACAAAGACTAATAAGCATTCATCTAGAACGTTTCCTAGAAAAACTTTAAAAAGTCAATAATCTGGAGAGTTTTTGTAAGATGTTTCTTCCAGCAACCAATGAAGAAACACATTGGTACTTTCGCATGATGAGTGAGTGCTTCAGGATCTCTTGCACTTACATGTGCAGCAGAGTACTGCACTGGAAGCATGCTGGGCCCATAACCCAGAGGTAGGCAGATTGAAACTATCCTTTGCTATATGCATTTTTTTTTTGTTCATTAAAGTAATCCAAAACTGGGATTGATATTTTAGCTTTTATTTTTACTTAAAGTACAATAACTTTTACCATTTTAATTTGTTTTAATAGTATATTGACAGTATTGTTTTCTTTCAAAAATCCAATTAATTTTCTTTACCCGATTATTAAAATGGTAATTGACAAAAACAAACTACATTGTCACCAGAAGAGCAATACAAAATGTACAAGTGATATATTAAAATCATCTTTCCAGCTTGAATTTCAATGATGCATTGGGGCAACGATTTTGTGAGAAACATCTTCACCCTTAAATAAAGATTTTCTTAATTCCTTACCTGTGTGCTAATTAGATATCACCTTGTTTTCACATTAAACAGACTTCCACATGAGAAAGCAGCAAGGATGCAGTGGCGTTAATGTTTCCTGGTGTCAACCTGTATTATTTCAGTAGATATTGAAATGAGGATGCATCTTGCTGCCTTTCCAATGAAGCAAGTTTAATTTAGTAATAGGTGAAAAACCATCACTACAAATATGTTAATCAGATACTTGGCTTTGTGGACACTTTTCAGAGAACAAATTAGTTAGCATAAAAATAAAGCCAGAAAATGAAGAGCTGTTTAATCACTCAATTGGATTTTTCTGCCAGCATATTTCTTTTTCTCTGCAACCCACTGCTAAATTGTGCTTCCTAGCTGTTTTTATAAAATCACTGAATCAAATCTAACTCTGATTACATCAGAGAAGGCCAGGTACCCTACACCATAACAGGGGGTTTGAAATTTTGACTTGTCTACTTAAAGATCACCAAAATCTGATAACAAGGTCAATTAAGTCCCTGGGTGGGATTGAACCACCAACCTTTTGGTTAATAGCCTTACACACTAACTGATTGCGCCACAGCGACACTTTGCAAAACTATATACTGACAAAGGCTAATAAGCATTCATCTAGAACGATTCCTAGAAACATTTTAAAAAGTCAATAATGTGGAGAGTTTTTGTAAGATGTTTCTTCCATCAACCAATGAAGAAACACATTGGTACTTTCCCATGATGAGTGAGTGCTTCAGGATCTCTTGCACTTACATGTGCAGCAGAGTACTGTAATGGAAGCATGCTGGGTCCATAACCCAGAGGTAGGCAGATTGAAACTATCCTCTGCTATATGCATTTTTTTTGTTAATTAAAGTAATCCAAAACTGGGATTGATATTTTTGCTCTTTTATTTTTACTTAAAGTACAATAACTTTTACCATTTTAATTTGTTTTAATAGTATATTGACAGTATTGTTTTCTTTCAAAAATCCAATTAATTTTCTTTACCCGATTATTAAAATGGTAATTGACAAAAACAAACTACATTGTCACCAGAAGAGCAATACAAAATGTACAAGTGATATATTAAAATCATCTTTCCAGCTTGAATTTCAATGATGCATTGGGGCAACGATTTTGTGAGAAACATCTTCACCCTTAAATAAAGATTTTCTTAATTCCTTACCTGTGTGCTAATTAGATATCACCTTGTTTTCACATTAAACAGACTTCCACATGAGAAAGCAGCAAGGATGCAGTGGCGTTAATGTTTCCTGGTGTCAACCTGTATTATTTCAGTAGATATTGAAATGAGGATGCATCTTGCTGCCTTTCCAATGAAGCAAGTTTAATTTAGTAATAGGTGAAAAACCATCCCTACAAAGATGTTAATCAGATACTTGGCTTTGTGGACACTTTTCAGAGAACAAATTTGTTAGCATAAAAATAAAGCCAGAAAATGAAGAGCTGTTTAATCAGTCAATTGGATTTTTTTGCCAGCATATTTCTTTTTCTCTGCAACCCACTGCTAAATTGTGCTTCCTAGCTGTTTTTATAAAATCACTGAATCAAATCTAACTCTGATTACATCAGAGAAGGCCAGGTACCCTACACCATAACAGGGGTTTTCGAAATTTTGACTTGTCTACTTAAATATCACCAAAATCTGATCACAAGGTCAATTACGTCCCTGGGTGGGATTGAACCACAAACCTTTTGATTAATAGCTGAACACACTAACCGATTGCACCACAGAGACACTTTGCAAAAAGTACATACTGACAAAGACTAATAAGCATTCATCTAGAACGTTTCCTAGAAAAACTTTAAAAAGTCAATAATCTGGAGAGTTTTTGTAAGATGTTTCTTCCAGCAACCAATGAAGAAACACATTGGTACTTTCGCATGATGAGTGAGTGCTTCAGGATCTCTTGCACTTACATGTGCAGCAGAGTACTGCACTGGAAGCATGCTGGGCCCATAACCCAGAGGTTGGCAGATTGAAACTATCCTTTGCTATATGCATTTTTTTTTGTTCATTAAAGTAATCCAAAACTGGGATTGATATTTTAGCTTTTATTTTTACTTAAAGTACAATAACTTTTACCATTTTAATTTTTTTTAATAGTATATTGACAGTATTGTTTTCTTTCAAAAATCCAATTAATTTTCTTTACCCGATTATTAAAATGGTAATTGACAAAAACAAACTACATTGTCACCAGAAGAGCAATACAAAATGTACAAGTGATATATTAAAATCATCTTTCCAGCTTGAATTTCAATGATGCATTGGGGCAACGATTTTGTGAGAAACATCTTCACCCTTAAATAAAGATTTTCTTAATTCCTTACCTGTGTGCTAATTAGATATCACCTTGTTTTCACATTAAACAGACTTCCACATGAGAAAGCAGCAAGGATGCAGTGGCGTTAATGTTTCCTGGTGTCAACCTGTATTATTTCAGTAGATATTGAAATGAGGATGCATCTTGCTGCCTTTCCAATGAAGCAAGTTTAATTTAGTAATAGGTGAAAAACCATCCCTACAAATATGTTAATCAGATACTTGGCTTTGTGGACACTTTTCAGAGAACAAATTAGTTAGCATAAAAATAAAGCCAGAAAATGAAGAGCTGTTTAATCACTCAATTGGATTTTTCTGCCAGCATTTTTCTTTTTCTCTGCAACCCACTGCTAAATTGTGCTTCCTAGCTGTTTTTATAAAATCACTGAATCAAATCTAACTCTGATTACATCAGAGAAGGCCAGGTACCCTACACCATAACAGGGGGTTTGAAATTTTGACTTGTCTACTTAAAGATCACCAAAATCTGATAACAAGGTCAATTAAGTCCCTGGGTGGGATTGAACCACCAACCTTTTGGTTAATAGCCTTACACACTAACTGATTGCGCCACCGCGACACTTTGCAAAAGTACATACTGACAAAGGCTAATAAGCATTCATCTAGAACGATTCCTAGAAACATTTTAAAAAGTCAATAATGTGGAGAGTTTTTGTATGATGTTTCTTCCATCAACCAATGAAGAAACACATTGGTACTTTCCCATGATGAGTGAGTGCTTCAGGATCTCTTGCACTTACATGTGCAGCAGAGTACTGTAATGGAAGCATGCTGGGTCCATAACCCAGAGGTAGGCAGATTGAAACTAACCTCTGCTATATGCATTTTTTTTTTGTTAATTAAAGTAATCCAAAACTGGGATTGATATTTTTGCTCTTTTATTTTTACTTAAAGTACAATAACTTTTACCATTTTAATTTGTTTTAATAGTATATTGACAGTATTGTTTTCTTTCAAAAATCCAATTAATTTTCTTTACCCGATTATTAAAATGGTAATTGACAAAAACAAACTACATTGTCACCAGAAGAGCAATACAAAATGTACAAGTGATATATTAAAATCATCTTTCCAGCTTGAATTTCAATGATGCATTGGGGCAACGATTTTGTGAGAAACATCTTCACCCTTAAATAAAGATTTTCTTAATTCCTTACCTGTGTGCTAATTAGATATCACCTTGTTTTCACATTAAACAGACTTCCACATGAGAAAGCAGCAAGGATGCAGTGGCGTTAATGTTTCCTGGTGTCAACCTGTATTATTTCAGTAGATATTGAAATGAGGATGCATCTTGCTGCCTTTCCAATGAAGCAAGTTTAATTTAGTAATAGGTGAAAAACCATCCCTACAAAGATGTTAATCAGATACTTGGCTTTGTGGACACTTTTCAGAGAACAAATTTGTTAGCATAAAAATAAAGCCAGAAAATGAAGAGCTGTTTAATCAGTCAATTGGATTTTTTTGCCAGCATATTTCTTTTTCTCTGCAACCCACTGCTAAATTGTGCTTCCTAGCTGTTTTTATAAAATCACTGAATCAAATCTAACTCTGATTACATCAGAGAAGGCCAGGTACCCTACACCATAACAGGGGTTTTCGAAATTTTGACTTGTCTACTTAAATATCACCAAAATCTGATCACAAGGTCAATTACATCCCTGGGTGGGATTGAACCACCAACCTTTTGATTAATAGCTGAACACACTAACCGATTGCGCCACAGAGACACTTTGCAAAAAGTACATACTGACAAAGACTAATAAGCATTCATCTAGAACGTTTCCTAGAAAAACTTTAAAAAGTCAATAATCTGGAGAGTTTTTGTAAGATGTTTCTTCCAGCAACCAATGAAGAAACACATTGGTACTTTCGCATGATGAGTGAGTGCTTCAGGATCTCTTGCACTTACATGTGCAGCAGAGTACTGCACTGGAAGCATGCTGGGCCCATAACCCAGAGGTAGGCAGATTGAAACTATCCTTTGCTATATGCATTTTTTTTTTGTTCATTAAAGTAATCCAAAACTGGGATTGATATTTTAGCTTTTATTTTTACTTAAAGTACAATAACTTTTACCATTTTAATTTGTTTTAATAGTATATTGACAGTATTGTTTTCTTTCAAAAATCCAATTAATTTTCTTTACCCGATTATTAAAATGGTAATTGACAAAAACAAACTACATTGTCACCAGAAGAGCAATACAAAATGTACAAGTGATATATTAAAATCATCTTTCCAGCTTGAATTTCAATGATGCATTGGGGCAACGATTTTGTGAGAAACATCTTCACCCTTAAATAAAGATTTTCTTAATTCCTTACCTGTGTGCTAATTAGATATCACCTTGTTTTCACATTAAACAGACTTCCACATGAGAAAGCAGCAAGGATGCAGTGGCGTTAATGTTTCCTGGTGTCAACCTGTATTATTTCAGTAGATATTGAAATGAGGATGCATCTTGCTGCCTTTCCAATGAAGCAAGTTTAATTTAGTAATAGGTGAAAAACCATCACTACAAATATGTTAATCAGATACTTGGCTTTGTGGACACTTTTCAGAGAACAAATTAGTTAGCATAAAAATAAAGCCAGAAAATGAAGAGCTGTTTAATCACTCAATTGGATTTTTCTGCCAGCATATTTCTTTTTCTCTGCAACCCACTGCTAAATTGTGCTTCCTAGCTGTTTTTATAAAATCACTGAATCAAATCTAACTCTGATTACATCAGAGAAGGCCAGGTACCCTACACCATAACAGGGGGTTTGAAATTTTGACTTGTCTACTTAAAGATCACCAAAATCTGATAACAAGGTCAATTAAGTCCCTGGGTGGGATTGAACCACCAACCTTTTGGTTAATAGCCTTACACACTAACTGATTGCGCCACAGCGACACTTTGCAAAACTATATACTGACAAAGGCTAATAAGCATTCATCTAGAACGATTCCTAGAAACATTTTAAAAAGTCAATAATGTGGAGAGTTTTTGTAAGATGTTTCTTCCATCAACCAATGAAGAAACACATTGGTACTTTCCCATTATGAGTGAGTGCTTCAGGATCTCTTGCACTTACATGTGCAGCAGAGTACTGTAATGGAAGCATGCTGGGTCCATAACCCAGAGGTAGGCAGATTGAAACTATCCTCTGCTATATGCATTTTTTTTGTTAATTAAAGTAATCCAAAACTGGGATTGATATTTTTGCTCTTTTATTTTTACTTAAAGTACAATAACTTTTACCATTTTAATTTGTTTTAATAGTATATTGACAGTATTGTTTTCTTTCAAAAATCCAATTAATTTTCTTTACCCGATTATTAAAATGGTAATTGACAAAAACAAACTACATTGTCACCAGAAGAGCAATACAAAATGTACAAGTGATATATTAAAATCATCTTTCCAGCTTGAATTTCAATGATGCATTGGGGCAACGATTTTGTGAGAAACATCTTCACCCTTAAATAAAGATTTTCTTAATTCCTTACCTGTGTGCTAATTAGATATCACCTTGTTTTCACATTAAACAGACTTCCACATGAGAAAACAGCAAAGATGCAGTGGCGTTAATGTTTCCTGGTGTCAACCTGTATTATTTCCGTAGATATTGAAATGAGGATGCATCTTGCTGCCTTTCCAATGAAGCAAGTTTAATTTAGTAATAGGTGAAAAACCATCCCTACAAAGATGTTAATCAGATACTTGGCTTTGTGGACACTTTTCAGAGAACAAATTTGTTATCATAAAAATAAAGCCAGAAAATGAAGAGCTGTTTAATCACTCAATTGGATTTTTCTGCCAGCATTTTTCTTTTTCTCTGCAACCCACTGCTAAATTGTGCTTCCTAGCTGATTTTTTATAAAATCACTTAATCAAATCTAACTCTGATTACATCAGAGAAGGCCAGGTACCCTACACCATAAGAGGGGGTTTGCAATTTTGACTTGTCTACTTAAATATCACCAAAATCTGATCACAAGGTCAATTACGTCCCTGGGTGGGATTGAACCACCAACCTTTTGACTAATAGCTGAACACACTAACCGATTGCGCCACAGAGACACTTTGCAAAAAGTCCATACTGACAAAGACTAATAAGCATTCATCTAGAACGTTTCCTAGAAAAACTTTAAAAAGTCAATAATCTGGAGAGTTTTTGTAAGATGTTTCTTCCAGCAACCAATGAAGAAACACATTGGTACTTTCCCATGATGAGTGAGTGCTTCAGGATCTCTTGCACTTACATGTGCAGCAGAGTACTGTAATGGAAGCATGCTGGGTCCATAACCCAGAGGTAGGCAGATTGAAACTATCCTCTGCTATATGCATTTTTTTTTTGTTAATTAAAGTAATCCAAAACTGGGATTGATATTTTTGCTCTTTTATTTTTACTTAAAGTACAATAACTTTTACCATTTTAATTTGTTTTAATAGTATATTGACAGTATTGTTTTCTTTCAAAAATCCAATTAATTTTCTTTACCCGATTATTAAAATGGTAATTGACAAAAGCAAACTACATTGTCACCAGAAGAGCAATACAAAATGTACAAGTGATATATTAAAATCATCTTTCCAGCTTGAATTTCAATGATGCATTGGGGCAACGATTTTGTGAGAAACATCTTCACCCTTAAATAAAGATTTTCTTAATTCCTTACCTGTGTGCTAATTAGATATCACCTTGTTTTCACATTAAACAGACTTCCACATGAGAAAGCAGCAAGGATGCAGTGGCGTTAATGTTTCCTGGTGTCAACCTGTATTATTTCAGTAGATATTGAAATGAGGATGCATCTTGCTGCCTTTCCAATGAAGCAAGTTTAATTTAGTAATAGGTGAAAAACCATCCCTACAAAGATGTTAATCAGATACTTGGCTTTGTGGACACTTTTCAGAGAACAAATTTGTTAGCATAAAAATAAAGCCAGAAAATGAAGAGCTGTTTAATCAGTCAATTGGATTTTTTTGCCAGCATATTTCTTTTTCTCTGCAACCCACTGCTAAATTGTGCTTCCTAGCTGTTTTTATAAAATCACTGAATCAAATCTAACTCTGATTACATCAGAGAAGGCCAGGTACCCTACACCATAACAGGGGTTTTCGAAATTTTGACTTGTCTACTTAAATATCACCAAAATCTGATCACAAGGTCAATTACATCCCTGGGTGGGATTGAACCACCAACCTTTTGATTAATAGCTGAACACACTAACCGATTGCGCCACAGAGACACTTTGCAAAAAGTACATACTGACAAAGACTAATAAGCATTCATCTAGAACGTTTCCTAGAAAAACTTTAAAAAGTCAATAATCTGGAGAGTTTTTGTAAGATGTTTCTTCCAGCAACCAATGAAGAAACACATTGGTACTTTCGCATGATGAGTGAGTGCTTCAGGATCTCTTGCACTTACATGTGCAGCAGAGTACTGCACTGGAAGCATGCTGGGCCCATAACCCAGAGGTAGGCAGATTGAAACTATCCTTTGCTATATGCATTTTTTTTTTGTTCATTAAAGTAATCCAAAACTGGGATTGATATTTTAGCTTTTATTTTTACTTAAAGTACAATAACTTTTACCATTTTAATTTGTTTTAATAGTATATTGACAGTATTGTTTTCTTTCAAAAATCCAATTAATTTTCTTTACCCGATTATTAAAATGGTAATTGACAAAAACAAACTACATTGTCACCAGAAGAGCAATACAAAATGTACAAGTGATATATTAAAATCATCTTTCCAGCTTGAATTTCAATGATGCATTGGGGCAACGATTTTGTGAGAAACATCTTCACCCTTAAATAAAGATTTTCTTAATTCCTTACCTGTGTGCTAATTAGATATCACCTTGTTTTCACATTAAACAGACTTCCACATGAGAAAGCAGCAAGGATGCAGTGGCGTTAATGTTTCCTGGTGTCAACCTGTATTATTTCAGTAGATATTGAAATGAGGATGCATCTTGCTGCCTTTCCAATGAAGCAAGTTTAATTTAGTAATAGGTGAAAAACCATCACTACAAATATGTTAATCAGATACTTGGCTTTGTGGACACTTTTCAGAGAACAAATTAGTTAGCATAAAAATAAAGCCAGAAAATGAAGAGCTGTTTAATCACTCAATTGGATTTTTCTGCCAGCATATTTCTTTTTCTCTGCAACCCACTGCTAAATTGTGCTTCCTAGCTGTTTTTATAAAATCACTGAATCAAATCTAACTCTGATTACATCAGAGAAGGCCAGGTACCCTACACCATAACAGGGGGTTTGAAATTTTGACTTGTCTACTTAAAGATCACCAAAATCTGATAACAAGGTCAATTAAGTCCCTGGGTGGGATTGAACCACCAACCTTTTGGTTAATAGCCTTACACACTAACTGATTGCGCCACAGCGACACTTTGCAAAACTATATACTGACAAAGGCTAATAAGCATTCATCTAGAACGATTCCTAGAAACATTTTAAAAAGTCAATAATGTGGAGAGTTTTTGTAAGATGTTTCTTCCATCAACCAATGAAGAAACACATTGGTACTTTCCCATGATGAGTGAGTGCTTCAGGATCTCTTGCACTTACATGTGCAGCAGAGTACTGTAATGGAAGCATGCTGGGTCCATAACCCAGAGGTAGGCAGATTGAAACTATCCTCTGCTATATGCATTTTTTTTGTTAATTAAAGTAATCCAAAACTGGGATTGATATTTTTGCTCTTTTATTTTTACTTAAAGTACAATAACTTTTACCATTTTAATTTGTTTTAATAGTATATTGACAGTATTGTTTTCTTTCAAAAATCCAATTAATTTTCTTTACCCGATTATTAAAATGGTAATTGACAAAAACAAACTACATTGTCACCAGAAGAGCAATACAAAATGTACAAGTGATATATTAAAATCATCTTTCCAGCTTGAATTTCAATGATGCATTGGGGCAACGATTTTGTGAGAAACATCTTCACCCTTAAATAAAGATTTTCTTAATTCCTTACCTGTGTGCTAATTAGATATCACCTTGTTTTCACATTAAACAGACTTCCACATGAGAAAGCAGCAAGGATGCAGTGGCGTTAATGTTTCCTGGTGTCAACCTGTATTATTTCAGTAGATATTGAAATGAGGATGCATCTTGCTGCCTTTCCAATGAAGCAAGTTTAATTTAGTAATAGGTGAAAAACCATCCCTACAAAGATGTTAATCAGATACTTGGCTTTGTGGACACTTTTCAGAGAACAAATTTGTTAGCATAAAAATAAAGCCAGAAAATGAAGAGCTGTTTAATCAGTCAATTGGATTTTTTTGCCAGCATATTTCTTTTTCTCTGCAACCCACTGCTAAATTGTGCTTCCTAGCTGTTTTTATAAAATCACTGAATCAAATCTAACTCTGATTACATCAGAGAAGGCCAGGTACCCTACACCATAACAGGGGTTTTCGAAATTTTGACTTGTCTACTTAAATATCACCAAAATCTGATCACAAGGTCAATTACGTCCCTGGGTGGGATTGAACCACCAACCTTTTGATTAATAGCTGAACACACTAACCGATTGCACCACAGAGACACTTTGCAAAAAGTACATACTGACAAAGACTAATAAGCATTCATCTAGAACGTTTCCTAGAAAAACTTTAAAAAGTCAATAATCTGGAGAGTTTTTGTAAGATGTTTCTTCCAGCAACCAATGAAGAAACACATTGGTACTTTCGCATGATGAGTGAGTGCTTCAGGATCTCTTGCACTTACATGTGCAGCAGAGTACTGCACTGGAAGCATGCTGGGCCCATAACCCAGAGGTTGGCAGATTGAAACTATCCTTTGCTATATGCATTTTTTTTTGTTCATTAAAGTAATCCAAAACTGGGATTGATATTTTAGCTTTTATTTTTACTTAAAGTACAATAACTTTTACCATTTTAATTTTTTTTAATAGTATATTGACAGTATTGTTTTCTTTCAAAAATCCAATTAATTTTCTTTACCCGATTATTAAAATGGTAATTGACAAAAACAAACTACATTGTCACCAGAAGAGCAATACAAAATGTACAAGTGATATATTAAAATCATCTTTCCAGCTTGAATTTCAATGATGCATTGGGGCAACGATTTTGTGAGAAACATCTTCACCCTTAAATAAAGATTTTCTTAATTCCTTACCTGTGTGCTAATTAGATATCACCTTGTTTTCACATTAAACAGACTTCCACATGAGAAAGCAGCAAGGATGCAGTGGCGTTAATGTTTCCTGGTGTCAACCTGTATTATTTCAGTAGATATTGAAATGAGGATGCATCTTGCTGCCTTTCCAATGAAGCAAGTTTAATTTAGTAATAGGTGAAAAACCATCACTACAAATATGTTAATCAGATACTTGGCTTTGTGGACACTTTTCAGAGAACAAATTAGTTAGCATAAAAATAAAGCCAGAAAATGAAGAGCTGTTTAATCACTCAATTGGATTTTTCTGCCAGCATATTTCTTTTTCTCTGCAACCCACTGCTAAATTGTGCTTCCTAGCTGTTTTTATAAAATCACTGAATCAAATCTAACTCTGATTACATCAGAGAAGGCCAGGTACCCTACACCATAAGAGGGGGTTTGCAATTTTGACTTGTCTACTTAAATATCACCAAAATCTGATCACAAGGTCAATTACGTCCCTGGGTGGGATTGAACCACCAACCTTTTGATTAATAGCTGAACACACTAACCGATTGCGCCACAGAGACACTTTGCAAAAAGTATATACTGACAAAGACTAATAAGCATTCATCTAGAACGTTTCCTAGAAAAACTTTAAAAAGTCAATAATCTGGAGAGTGTTTGTAAGATGTTTCTTCCAGCAACCAATGAAGAAACACATTGGTACTTTCGCATGATGAGTGAGTGCTTCAGGATCTCTTGCACTTACATGTGCAGCAGAGTACTGCAATGGAAGCATGCTGGGTCCATAACCCAGAGGTAGGCAGATTGAAACTATCCTTTGCTATATGCATTTTTTTTTGTTCATTAAAGTAATCCAAAACTGGGATTGATATTTTAGCTTTTATTTTTACTTAAAGTACAATAACTTTTACCATTTTAATTTGTTTTAATAGTATATTGACAGTATTGTTTTCTTTCAAAAATCCACTTAATTTTCTTTACCCTATTATTAAAATGGTAATTGACAAAAACAAACTACATTGTCACCAGAAGAGCAATACAAAATGTACAAGTGATATATTAAAATCATCTTTCCAGCTTGAATTTCAATGATGCATTGGGGCAACGATTTTGTGAGAAACATCTTCACCCTTAAATAAAGATTTTCTTAATTCCTTACCTGTGTGCTAATTAGATATCACCTTGTTTTCACATTAAACAGACTTCCACATGAGACAGCAGCAAGGATGCAGTGGCGTTAATGTTTCCTGGTGTCAACCTGTATTATTTCAGTAGATATTGAAATGAGGATGCATCTTGCTGCCTTTCCAATGAAGCAAGTTTAATTTAGTAATAGGTGAAAAACCATCCCTACAAATATGTTAATCAGATACTTGGCTTTGTGGACACTTTTCAGAGAACAAATTAGTTAGCATAAAAATAAAGCCAGAAAATGAAGAGCTGTTTAATCACTCAATTGGATTTTTCTGCCAGCATTTTTCTTTTTCTCTGCAACCCACTGCTAAATTGTGCTTCCTAGCTGTTTTTATAAAATCACTGAATCAAATCTAACTCTGATTACATCAGAGAAGGCCAGGTACCCTACACCATAACAGGGGGTTTGAAATTTTGACTTGTCTACTTAAAGATCACCAAAATCTGATAACAAGGTCAATTAAGTCCCTGGGTGGGATTGAACCACCAACCTTTTGGTTAATAGCCTTACACACTAACTGATTGCGCCACCGCGACACTTTGCGAAAGTACATACTGACAAAGGCTAATAAGCATTCATCTAGAACGATTCCTAGAAACATTTTAAAAAGTCAATAATGTGGAGAGTTTTTGTATGATGTTTCTTCCATCAACCAATGAAGAAACACATTGGTACTTTCCCATGATGAGTGAGTGCTTCAGGATCTCTTGCACTTACATGTGCAGCAGAGTACTGTAATGGAAGCATGCTGGGTCCATAACCCAGAGGTAGGCAGATTGAAACTATCCTCTGCTATATGCATTTTTTTTTTGTTAATTAAAGTAATCCAAAACTGGGATTGATATTTTTGCTCTTTTATTTTTACTTAAAGTACAATAACTTTTACCATTTTAATTTGTTTTAATAGTATATTGACAGTATTGTTTTCTTTCAAAAATCCAATTAATTTTCTTTACCCGATTATTAAAATGGTAATTGACAAAAGCAAACTACATTGTCACCAGAAGAGCAATACAAAATGTACAAGTGATATATTAAAATCATCTTTCCAGCTTGAATTTCAATGATGCATTGGGGCAACGATTTTGTGAGAAACATCTTCACCCTTAAATAAAGATTTTCTTAATTCCTTACCTGTGTGCTAATTAGATATCACCTTGTTTTCACATTAAACCGACTTCCACATGAGAAAGCAGCAAGGATGCAGTGGCGTTAATGTTTCCTGGTGTCAACCTGTATTATTTCAGTAGATATTGAAATGAGGATGCATCTTGCTGCCTTTCCAATGAAGCAAGTTTAATTTAGTAATAGGTGAAAAACCATCCCTACAAAGATGTTAATCAGATACTTGGCTTTGTGGACACTTTTCAGAGAACAAATTTGTTAGCATAAAAATAAAGCCAGAAAATGAAGAGCTGTTTAATCAGTCAATTGGATTTTTTTGCCAGCATATTTTCTTTTTCTCTGCAACCCACTGCTAAATTGTGCTTCCTAGCTGTTTTTATAAAATCACTGAATCAAATCTAACTCTGATTACATCAGAGAAGGCCAGGTACCCTACACCATAACAGGGGTTTTCGAAATTTTGACTTGTCTACTTAAATATCACCAAAATCTGATCACAAGGTCAATTACGTCCCTGGGTGGGATTGAACCACCAACCTTTTGATTAATAGCTGAACACACTAACCGATTGCGCCACAGAGACACTTTGCAAAAAGTACATACTGACAAAGACTAATAAGCATTCATCTAGAACGTTTCCTAGAAAAACTTTAAAAAGTCAATAATCTGGAGAGTTTTTGTAAGATGTTTCTTCCAGCAACCAATGAAGAAACACATTGGTACTTTCGCATGATGAGTGAGTGCTTCAGGATCTCTTGCACTTACATGTGCAGCAGAGTACTGCACTGGAAGCATGCTGGGCCCATAACCCAGAGGTAGGCAGATTGAAACTATCCTTTGCTATATGCATTTTTTTTTGTTCATTAAAGTAATCCAAAACTGGGATTGATATTTTAGCTTTTATTTTTACTTAAAGTACAATAACTTTTACCATTTTAATTTGTTTTAATAGTATATTGACAGTATTGTTTTCTTTCAAAAATCCAATTAATTTTCTTTACCCGATTATTAAAATGGTAATTGACAAAAAAAAACTACATTGTCACCAGAAGAGCAATACAAAATGTACAAGTGATATATTAAAATCATCTTTCCAGCTTGAATTTCAATGATGCATTGGGGCAACGATTTTGTGAGAAACATCTTCACCCTTAAATAAAGATTTTCTTAATTCCTTACCTGTGTGCTAATTAGATATCACCTTGTTTTCACATTAAACAGACTTCCACATGAGAAAGCAGCAAGGATGCAGTGGCGTTAATGTTTCCTGGTGTCAACCTGTATTATTTCAGTAGATATTGAAATGAGGATGCATCTTGCTGCCTTTCCAATGAAGCAAGTTTAATTTAGTAATAGGTGAAAAACCATCACTACAAATATGTTAATCAGATACTTGGCTTTGTGGACACTTTTCAGAGAACAAATTAGTTAGCATAAAAATAAAGCCAGAAAATGAAGAGCTGTTTAATCACTCAATTGGATTTTTCTGCCAGCATATTTCTTTTTCTCTGCAACCCACTGCTAAATTGTGCTTCCTAGCTGTTTTTATAAAATCACTGAATCAAATCTAACTCTGATTACATCAGAGAAGGCCAGGTACCCTACACCATAACAGGGGGTTTGAAATTTTGACTTGTCTACTTAAAGATCACCAAAATCTGATCACAAGGTCAATTAAGTCCCTGGGTGGGATTGAACCACCAACCTTTTGGTTAATAGCCTTACACACTAACTGATTGCGCCACAGCGACACTTTGCAAAACTATATACTGACAAAGGCTAATAAGCATTCATCTAGAACGATTCCTAGAAACATTTTAAAAAGTCAATAATGTGGAGAGTTTTTGTAAGATGTTTCTTCCATCAACCAATGAAGAAACACATTGGTACTTTCCCATGATGAGTGAGTGCTTCAGGATCTCTTGCACTTACATGTGCAGCAGAGTACTGTAATGGAAGCATGCTGGGTCCATAACCCAGAGGTAGGCAGATTGAAACTATCCTCTGCTATATGCATTTTTTTTGTTAATTAAAGTAATCCAAAACTGGGATTGATATTTTTGCTCTTTTATTTTTACTTAAAGTACAATAACTTTTACCATTTTAATTTGTTTTAATAGTATATTGACAGTATTGTTTTCTTTCAAAAATCCAATTAATTTTCTTTACCCGATTATTAAAATGGTAATTGACAAAAACAAACTACATTGTCACCAGAAGAGCAATACAAAATGTACAAGTGATATATTAAAATCATCTTTCCAGCTTGAATTTCAATGATGCATTGGGGCAACGATTTTGTGAGAAACATCTTCACCCTTAAATAAAGATTTTCTTAATTCCTTACCTGTGTGCTAATTAGATATCACCTTGTTTTCACATTAAACAGACTTCCACATGAGAAAACAGCAAAGATGCAGTGGCGTTAATGTTTCCTGGTGTCAACCTGTATTATTTCCGTAGATATTGAAATGAGGATGCATCTTGCTGCCTTTCCAATGAAGCAAGTTTAATTTAGTAATAGGTGAAAAACCATCCCTACAAAGATGTTAATCAGATACTTGGCTTTGTGGACACTTTTCAGAGAACAAATTTGTTATCATAAAAATAAAGCCAGAAAATGAAGAGCTGTTTAATCACTCAATTGGATTTTTCTGCCAGCATTTTTCTTTTTCTCTGCAACCCACTGCTAAATTGTGCTTCCTAGCTGATTTTTTATAAAATCACTGAATCAAATCTAACTCTGATTACATCAGAGAAGGCCAGGTACCCTATACCATAAGAGGGGGTTTGCAATTTTGACTTGTCTACTTAAATATCACCAAAATCTGATCACAAGGTCAATTACGTCCCTGGGTGGGATTGAACCACCAACCTTTTGACTAATAGCTGAACACACTAACCGATTGCGCCACAGAGACACTTTGCAAAAAGTCCATACTGACAAAGACTAATAAGCATTCATCTAGAACGTTTCCTAGAAAAACTTTAAAAAGTCAATAATCTGGAGAGTTTTTGTAAGATGTTTCTTCCAGCAACCAATGAAGAAACACATTGGTACTTTCGCATGATGAGTGAGTGCTTCAGGATCTCTTGCACTTACATGTGCAGCAGAGTACTGCAATGGAAGCATGCTGGGCCCATAACCCAGAGGTAGGCAGATTGAAACTATCCTTTGCTATATGCATTTTTTTTTTGTTCATTAAAGTAATCCAAAACTGGGATTGATATTTTAGCTTTTATTTTTACTTAAAGTACAATAACTTTTACCATTTTAATTTGTTTTAATAGTATATTGACAGTATTGTTTTCTTTCAAAAATCCACTTAATTTTCTTTACCCTATTATTAAAATGGTAATTGACAAAAACAAACTACATTGTCACCAGAAGAGCAATACAAAATGTACAAGTGATATATTAAAATCATCTTTCCAGCTTGAATTTCAATGATGCATTGGGGCAACGATTTTGTGAGAAACATCTTCACCCTTAAATAAAGATTTTCTTAATTCCTTACCTGTGTGCTAATTAGATATCACCTTGTTTTCACATTAAACAGACTTCCACATGAGAAAGCAGCAAGGATGCAGTGGCGTTAATGTTTCCTGGTGTCAACCTGTATTATTTCAGTAGATATTGAAATGAGGATGCATCTTGCTGCCTTTCCAATGAAGCAAGTTTAATTTAGTAATAGGTGAAAAACCATCCCTACAAATATGTTAATCAGATACTTGGCTTTGTGGACACTTTTCAGAGAACAAATTAGTTAGCATAAAAATAAAGCCAGAAAATGAAGAGCTGTTTAATCACTCAATTGGATTTTTCTGCCAGCATATTTCTTTTTCTCTGCAACCCACTGCTAAATTGTGCTTCCTAGCTGTTTTTATAAAATCACTGAATCAAATCTAACTCTGATTACATCAGAGAAGGCCAGGTACCCTACACCATAACAGGGGGTTTGAAATTTTGACTTGTCTACTTAAAGATCACCAAAATCTGATAACAAGGTCAATTAAGTCCCTGGGTGGGATTGAACCACCAACCTTTTGGTTAATAGCCTTACACACTAACTGATTGCGCCACAGCGACACTTTGCAAAAGTACATACTGACAAAGGCTAATAAGCATTCATCTAGAACGTTTCCTAGAAAAACTTTAAAAAGTCAATAATCTGGAGAGTTTTTGTAAGATGTTTCTTCCAGCAACCAATGAAGAAACACATTGGTACTTTCGCATGATGAGTGAGTGCTTCAGGATCTCTTGCACTTACATGTGCAGCAGAGTACTGCAATGGAAGCATGCTGGGCCCATAACCCAGAGGTAGGCAGATTGAAACTATCCTTTGCTATATGCATTTTTTTTTTGTTCATTAAAGTAATCCAAAACTGGGATTGATATTTTAGCTTTTATTTTTACTTAAAGTACAATAACTTTTACCATTTTAATTTGTTTTAGTGCAAAAGGCATATCAGCAGTCAGCACTAACTGGTGACATGCCATTTGTACAAGTAAGCCATGTGTGACTAATATATAAACATACTTTATTAAATAACACCTCAAACTATCATACCCTGGATTCAAACCTATAACCTGTTGAATTCTAATCAAACACCCTACCCATGGAGCTACTTGATCCTGCATCTTTTCTAACCTCCAAAAACAGATTCAGTTGCATTTTCCAGCGTGTTTTGTTTGCGCCTTTGCAAATGTCTTACATCGACAAACTTATTTAGTACTATTTTGCAAATAGGGTTACATTGTCGCAACATTGTGTTCCCTAATTGCTTGATTTTTTAAATGCAACAATTGATAAAGACACCTGATAATTGCTCTGTGGAGTCTTATTTTGTGTTTTGTGTTTAGTCTTTAGATCTGAATTTGAATGTACTTGTGAACTAACTTAATTTCCTACTTCTAAATTCATTCCTAAATTCACTACTTACATGAATCCTGTAGTTGGGCATTTTGGGACTTCGATTGTGGGCATTGTTTTGTGTCCAGACCAGCAGCAGGTGGTGTGCATTTGCTGGAAAGGCATCGAAGACCTCCGATATGCTGCATCTCCTGATGTGTGTCTCCCTCAAGTGGCTGTCAGCAAATGCCTGCTAGACACCCCATTCCAAGCTGATTGTGACATCATGGAACATGCATCATAGAACAGGCATGCTAAAACATGGGTCTTCAACCTGCGACCCTCCAGCTGCTGTGGAACTACACATCCCAGCATGCCCTGCCTCAGTTTTAGCATACCTTAATAGCAAAACTGTGGCAGGGCATGCTGGGATGTGTAGTTTCACAGCAGCTGGAGGGCCACAGGATGAAGACCCATGTGCTAGAGCCAAGCCGCAGGTACATTGAATGCTAGCAAGCTGAATATTTAAATCCTTTTTGTTCCGCAGCATTCCAATGCGGAAGATTCCATGGAACCAGAGATCCTTCCATTGAGAAGGACATGCTGCCTGGATGACTACACTGTGCAAATTAAATCACGGAGCCAGTTGGCTTGTGGGTGGCTCTGGTGACTGGGTGGTTGGGTGGGTGGTGTGTCGGAAGCGGAGCGCATGCAAATGATTGTGTATCATCCAGCTAGTGAGAGAGAAAACTCATGCAGGAGTGTGCCTGCTTGTCAGTGGGTTATGCACCTTGCCAGACGTTAAATCTACATAGAGCAGCTGGAGGGGACAAGAGCAGGTTTGCAAAATATAGATAGAAGAGCATATATGCTGGCGCATTCTCCATGATTGTGTCAGCTTATGTTTTGGTGCACTGCACTTTCCTCCACTAAGTTTTAGCCATTTTTGTTAAGCTCAAGTGTAGTTGCTTCTCGGCCTTTTGGCTGTGATCTTGTATCGTGGTTGAAGGGTCTGCTGGAGGGAGGGATTGTTTTCTTCATTGGCGAAAGACCAAAGATATTCCAGGATGGAAGGCTTGGGAACACTATCTGTTTTTCAGTTGTGGAAGAGCACAGAGGTCGGATTGGACTACATTCTATAGTAAAGGATATCTTTCTATTTATTGACCCTCCCCTTATATGTGTCTGTGTTACAATAAAGCTTCGGTTTTGTGAATCCCTCACCCTCTTACACTCCACACCCATAGCCTTATTAACTGTTGTATTATTGTATAGTTTAAATGTATAGTGCAGTTCATGATTTATAGTGTAGGCTGGCCTGTGCTGTAGTTCTGGAACTGTACTATACCATCAGCATTTGTATTGTGTTTTGGCTGTGCTGCAACACTGTACTTATGTGTGTAATGTTTATGTATGTTTTTTTAATGTCAATAAAAACTGCTTTTTCAAGCCAATATCTGAAAACAATCAATGTTTATCTTTGATGGCAATAAAAGTGGTATGATATTTGATGCTTTTGAAAGGCAATATCTGATATGTCCCCTATCTGGGAACCATATATTAAATGGCTTTTAAGAAAAGGGAGATGGGAGAAGAGCTTTCAGTACTTGTAGGACCGATGCACATAAAGAAGCAAAAAAACATACATAAACATTACACACATAAGTACCCGCGTTGCGGCAATGCCAAAACACAATAGAAATGCTGACGGTATAGTACAGTTCAAGAACTACAGCACAGGCCAGCCTACACTATAAATCATGAACTGCACTATACATTTAAACTGTACAATAATACAACAGTTAATAAGGCTATGGGTGTGGAGTGTAAGAGGGTGAGGGAATCACAAGCCCGAAGCTTTATTGAAAGACTGACACATATAAGGGGAGGATTAATAAATAGAAAGACATCCTTTACTATAGAATGTAGTCCAATCCGGTCTTTCAACTCTTCCACAATTGAAAAACGGATAGTGTTCCCAAGCCTTCCATCCTGGAATATCTTTGGTCTTTTGCCAATGAAGAAAGCAATCCCTCCCTCCAGCAGACCCTTCAACCACAATACAAGATCACAGCCAAAAGGCCGAGAAGCAACTACACTTGAGCTTAACAAAAATGGCTAAAACTTAGTGGAGGAAAGTGCAGTGCACCAAAACATAAGCTGACACAATCATGGAGAATGCGCCAGCATATATGCTCTTCTATCTATATTTTGCAAACCTGCTCTTGTCCCCTCCAGCTGCTCTATGTAGATTTAACGTCTGGCAAGGTGCATAACCCACTGACAAGCAGGCACACTCCTGCATGAGTTTTCACTCTCACTAGCTGGATGATACACAATCATTTGCATGTGCTCCACCTCCGACACACCACCCACCCAACCACCCAGTCACCAGAGCCACCCACAAACCAACTGGCTCCGTGATTTAATTTGCACAGTGTAGTCATCCAGGCAGCATGTCCTTCTCAATGGAAGGATCTCTGGTTCCATGGAATCTTCCGCATTGGAATGCTGCGGAACAAAAAGGATTTAAATATTCAGCTTGCTAGCATTCAATGTACCTGCGGCTTGGCTCTAGCACATGGGTCTTCATCCTGTGGCCCTCCAGCTGCTGTGAAACTACACATCCCAGCATGCCCTGCCACAGTTTTGCTATAAGGTATGCTAAAACTGAGGCAGGGCATGCTGGGATGTGTAGTTCCACAGCAGCTGGAGGGTCGCAGGTTGAAGACCCATGTTTTAGCATGCCTGTTCTATGATGCATGTTCCGTGATGTCACAATCAGCTTGGAATGGGGTGTCTAGCAGGCATTTGCTGACAGCCACTTGAGGGAGACACACATCAGGAGATGCAGCATATCGGAGGTCTTCGATGCCTTTCCAGCAAATGCACACCACCTGCTGCTGGTCTGGACACAAAACAATGCCCACAATCGAAGTCCCAAAATGCCCAACTACAGGATTCATGTAAGTAGTGAATTTAGGAATGAATTTAGAAGTAGGAAATTAAGTTAGTTCACAAGTACATTCAAATTCAGATCTAAAGTCTAGGTAGGCCTCACGTCCTGGCAGCCGCCAGCATTTAAAAATGCCTTGATTAGAGGTACGGAATTAAATGTAGATAAGAAGTAGACACAAAATAAGACTCCGCAGAGCAGTTATCAGGTGTTTTTATCAATTGTTGCATTTAAAAAATCAAGCAATTAGGGAACACAATGTTGCAACAATGTAACACTATTTGCAAAATAGTACTAAATAAGTTTGTCGATGTAAGACATTTGCAAAGGCGCATCCAAAACACGCTGGAAAATGCAACTGAATCTGTTTTTGGAGGCTAGAATAGGAAATGTGCATCGGTCCTACAAGTACTGAAAGCTCTTCTCCCATCTCCCTTTTCTGAAAAGCCATTTAATATATGGTTCCCAGATAGGGGACATATCAGATATTGCCTTTCAAAAGCAGCAAATATCATACCACTTCTATTGCCATCAAAGATAAACATTGATTGTTTTCAGATATTGGATTGAAAAAGCAGTCTTTATTGACATAAAGAAGCAAAAAAACATACATAAACATTACACACATAAGTACTGTGTTGCAGCACAGCCAAAACACAATACAAATGCTGTCGGTATAGTACAGTTCAAGAACTACAGCACAGGTCAGCCTACACTATAAATCATGAACTGCACTATACATTTAAACAATACAATAGTTAATAAGGCTATGGGTGTGGAGTGTAAGAGGGTGACGGAATCACAAGCCCAAAGCTTTATTGAAAGACAGACACATATAAAGGGAGGATTAATAAATACAAAGATACCCTTTACTATAGAATGTAGTCCAATCCGGTCTTTCAACTCTTCCACAACTGAAAAACGGATAGTGTTCCCAAGCCTTCCATCCTGGAATATCTTCAGTCTCTCGCCAATGAAGAAAACAATCCCTCCAGCAGACTCTTCAACCACAATACAATATCACAGCCAAAAGAGCGAGAAGCAACTACACTTGCGTTTAAACAAAATGGCTAAAACTTAGTGGAGGAAAGTGCAGTGCACCAAAACATAAGCTGACACAATCATGGAGAATGCGCCAGCATATATGCTCTTCTGTCTATATTTTCCAAACCTGCTCTTGTCCCCTCCAGTTGCTCCATGTAGATTTGACGTCTGGCAAGGTGCATAACTCACTGACAAGCAGGCACACTCCTACATGAGTTTTCTCTCTCACTAGCTGGATGATACACATTCATTTGCATGTGCTCCACCTCCGACACACCGCCCACCCAACCACCCAGTCACCAGAGCCACCCACAAGCCAACTGGCTCCGTGATTTAATTTGCACAGTGCAGTCATCCAGGCAGCATGTCCTTCTCAATGGAATAATCTCTGGTTCCATGGAATCTTCCGCATTGGAATGCTGCGGAACAAAAAGGATTTAAACATTCAGCTTGCTAGCATTCAATGTACCTGCGGTTTGGTTCTAGCACATGGGTCTTCATCCTGTTGCCCTCCAGCTGCTGTGAAACTACACATCCCAGCATGCCCTGCTACAGTTTTGCTTTTAAGGTATGCTAAAACTGAGGCAGGGCATGCTGGGATATGTAGTTCCACAGCAGCTGGAGGGTCGCAGGTTGAAGACCCATGTTCTAGCATGCCTGTTCTATGATGCATGTTCCGTGATGTCACAATCAGCTTGGAATGGGGTGTCTAGCATGCATTTGCTGACAGCCACTTGAGGCAGACACACATCAGGAGATGCAGCATATCGGAGGTCTTCGATGCCTTTCCAGCAAATGCACACCACCAGCTGCTGGTCTGGACACAAAACAATGCCCACAATTGAAGGCTCAAAATGCCCAACTACAGGATTAATGTAAGTAGTGAATTTAGGAATGAATTTAGAAGTAGGAAATTAAGTTAGTTCACAAGTACATTCAAATTCAGATCTAAAGACTAGGTAGGCCTCACGTCCTGGCAGCACCCAGCATTTAAAAATGCCTTGATTATAGGTAGGGAATTAAATGTAGATAAGAAGTAGACACAAAAGAAGACTCCACAGAGCAATTATCAGGTGTCTTTATCAATTTTTGCATTTAAAAAATCAAGCAATTAGGGAACACAATGTTGCGACAATGTAACCCTATTTGCAAAATAGTACTAAATAAGTTTGTCGATGTAAGACATTTGCAAAGGCGCAAACAAAACACGCTGGAAAATGCAACTGAATCTGTTTTTGGAGGTTAGAATAGATGCAGGATCAAGTAGCTCAATGGGTAGGGTGTTTGATTAGAATTTAACAGGTTTTAGGTTTGAATCCTGGGTATGATAGTTTGAGGTGTTATTTAATAAAGTATGTTTATATATTAGTCACACATGGCTTACTTGTACAAATGGCATGTCACCAGTTAGTGCTGACTGCTGATATGCCATTTACACAAACATGCCATGTGTGACTGTATATGCATTTAAGGAGGGCACCCCTGCAATACCACAAACCATTGAGTGTCAAGTATACTAGATATATCTTCATATCTCATGTGCTTTCTCTGAGACCAATCTTGTTATGCCCCTTCCCCACAAGGCATGCGCCTTTTGTCCATATTGCAAAAATGGGGGGGAGGGCATATAATTCTCTGTCACAGGGCACCAAAAAGTCTAGTTATGGCTCTGGTATGCATTATGTAATCTGGCAGACCATCTCTCCAACACTGGCTGGTTGGAATAGAAATCCGGTTATCTATGTGAGCAAATGACCATCAACGATTTACTCTCAAACACTAAAAAATGGACAAAAATGGTCCCCTAAACAAATTGGTTAAATTTTGGGTTTAACCAATTTGTGTAATGACCATTTTTGACCACTTTTCTAGTGTTTGGGAGCAAATGGTTAATTGACATTTGCTCCTATACATTACCAGATTTTCATTCCAACCATCCAGACTGGATAGATAGCCTGACAGATAATTGTGTAGTGTACGCCCAGGATAACTGTTAGTCATGCTTTATTTTATGGCGGCACATAAATGGGTGGACAGATCCAGGGCAAGCACTGCCCACTCATGCATAGTTGTCAACTGATGTGAAGTTCCAGGGGGCAATCTCAGTTATAAAGGGAAGTATCTGGAAATTGTCCCTAGTTAAAAAAAAAAAAAAAAATTTGATCAACTCCATTTATTTAGTATGATATCCCAGGTGATAGGATGCCGGCAGTCAGAACAACATACTTTATTAAATAACACATCTCAAACTACCATACCCAGGATTCAAACCTATAACCTGTTGAATTCTAATCAAACACCCTACCTATTGAGCTATTTGATCCTGCATAAAAATTGTGAACATTATATGAAGCTATTGGTACTTTGCAAAAAAAAAGAATCAGCATTACAACGCAGCAGATCCATGCAGTTTGCAGCCACACACTACATGTATCTGCTCAGCCACAATGCTGATTATTTCTTCACAAAGTACAAGGTGAGCTCCAAACAGAATTCTCTAGCTTAGAATTATACCTTTCTTTGCCAAACCTAGAAGTCGGGTCCCCCACCCTGGGATCCCCCAGAGGGAGGCCTGCACCGTCATGCGGCAGGCTTGTCCGTTTTGGAAGCAGGCTGATGGGCAGCCCAGGATTGCTTCAGTCTGGGCTTGGCAGGTCTGGAAACATGAGCTTGCTTTGGGTATGCCTGACCTTGGGTACGCTTTACCTGGAGGATGAAAGGGCCAAGAAAAGTACTTTTAGCCTTCTGCGTGGTAGGAGTCATACTAGGTAGGCAAGCTGTTTTAGCAGTAGCCAGATCAGCTACAATCTTATTGAGGTCTTCTCCAAAAGGAGATTCAACTGAGGCAGCACAAGGGAACTCTCATCTGGGGACAACAACTGCAGGGAGAACACATATTTTCAGATGAACATGGTAGGGCAGAAGGCTGCCTAATACTGAAGCACCCCCAAACAACAAATCAAATGCAACTTACTTGACAGAGATGTGCCTGAGCAACGGCCCTCCCCAGCCCTATCCCAAATCATACTTATTTTGCATAGGAGATACCATGGTCATGAAGATTGTTCTCCCAGGGTTAGGTTCATTCATTGCATTCTGGGTATGCTGACCCCTGTGATTTCCCCAAATGTGGGAAACTCGACTGCATTATTTGTGGTAGTGGGGGACTGTATTTGTGCTTTCCTCTGGTCAGCTCTGGTAAAATTCAGATTTCTTTGTCTCAGATCTTCCTCTAGCCTTGTTCTTCTTTCGAGAGTTCCCTTGTGCTGCCTCAGTTGGATCTCCTTCACTTGACAGGGGGGTGCCCGAGCAGCGACCCTCCCCAGCTCTAGCCCAACTCCTACTTACCTGCCAGGTGAGATACTATGATCATGAAGTTGCTTCTCCCAGGGCAAGGCTCACCCATTGCACTCTGGGTGTGCTGCCCCTGCGATTTCCCCAAATGTGGGAAACTTGACTGCATAATTTGAGTTTTCCCTGGTCGGCTCTCATGTAATTCAGATCTCTTTGTCTCAGGTCTCTCTCCAGCCTAGTTTGCTGTCTGGTTCCACTTCTTTTTTCTTGAGCCCCTCCCTTCTATACCCTTGTGCACTATCCTGACTTCTCCTCCCGTCTGCTTACTTTGTGCCTCCCAATGCACAATGCAAACTATGGGTAGTGCTGCAGGGCCCACACCCTTTTACTTGCTTTACAGAGCAGCTCTGGAGCTGTTACAGTGCCCAGCTGCTGCAAGAAATCAGCTTGAATGCTTCAGGGGCTGGGGAATGGCCAACATGAGCCCCACACCGAAGGAGGGTGGGGGTGCTTAATGCGAACTAGGGGTCATCCAAGCACCACAAAAGGCCTCCATGCCCTGCACGCTCCTTTTCTCTTTTCATATGCAGACAAGGGTTGAAGCCAACTTTGACCCACTGCTTGGATGACATCACCATATTCAAATCCATCTGCTGCAGGCCATCCCCCAGGAATGCTTGCACTAGTTGTTGCATTTGGTTTGTTGTTTGGGGGTGCTTCAGTATTAGGCAGCCTTCTGCCACCCCATGTTCATCTGAAAATATGTGTTCTCCCTGCAGTTGTTGTCCCCAGATGAGAGTTCCCTTGTGCTGCCTCAGTTGAATCTCCTTTACTTGACAGAGATGTGCCTGAGCAGCGGCCCTCCCCAGCCCTATCCCAAATCATACTTATTTTGCATAGGAGATACTATTGTCATGAAGATTGTTTTCCCAGGGTGAGGTTCATTCATTGCATTCTGGGTATGCTGACCCCTGTGATTTCCCCAAATGTGGGAAACTCGACTGCATTATTTGTGGTAGTGGTGGACTGTGTTTGTGCTTTCCTCTGGTCAGCTCTGGTAAAGTCAGATTTCTTTGTCTCAGATCTTCCTCTAGCCTTGTTCTTCTTTTGAGAGTTCCCTTGTGCTGCCTCAGTTGGATCTCCTTCACTTGAAAGGTAGTGCCCGAGCAGCGACCCTCCCCAGCTCTAGCCCAACTCCTACTAACCTGCCAGGTGAGATACTATGATCATGAAGGTGCTTCTCCCAGGGCAAGGCTCACCCATTGCACTCTGGGTGTGCTGCCCCTTGCGATTTCCCCAAATGTGGGAAACTTGACTGCATAATTTGTGTTTCCCCTGGACGGCTCTCGTATAATTCAGATCTCTTTGTCTCAGGTCTCTCTCCAGCCTAGTATGCTGTCTGTTTCCACTTCTCTTTTCTTGAGCCCCTCCCTTCTATAACCTTGTGCACTATCCTGACTTCTCCTCCCGTCTGCTTACTTTGTGCCTTCCAATGCACAATGCAAACTACAGGTAGTGCTGCAGGGCCCACACCCTTTTACTTGCCTTACAGAGCAGCTCTGGAGCTGTTACAGTACCCAGCTGCTGCAAGAAATCAGCTTGAATGCTTCAGGGGCTGGGGCATGGCCAACATGAGCCCCACACCGAAGGAGGGTGGGGGTGTTTAATGCAAACTAGGGGTCATCCAAGCGTCGCAAAAGGCCGCCATGCCCTGCATATCCCTTTTCTCTTTTCATAAGCAGACGAGGGTTGAAGCCAACTTTGACCCACTGCTTGGATGACATCACTTGCTGCCTTTCCAATGAAGCAAGTTTAATTTAGTAATAGGTGAAAAACCATCCCTACAAAGGTGTTAATCAGATACTTGGCTTTGTGGACACTTTTCAGAGAACAAATTAGTTAGCATAAAAATAAAGCCAGAAAATGAAGAGCTGTTTAATCACTCAATTGGATTTTTCTGCAAGCGTATTTCTTTTTCTCTGCAACCCACTGCTAAGTTGTGCTTCCTAGCTGTTCTTTTATAAAATCACTTAATCAAATCTAACTCTGATTACATCAGAGAAGGCCAGGTACCCTACACCATAAGAGGGGGTTTGAAATTTTGACTTGTCTACTTAAAGATCACCAAAATCTGATGACAAGGTCAATAACATCCCTGGGTGGGATTGAACCACCAACCTTTTGGTTAATAACCAAACACACTAACCGATTGCACCACCGAGATACTTTGCAAAAGTACATACTGACAAAGGTTAATAAGCATTCATCTAGAACGTTTCCTAGAAAACTTTAAAAAGTCAATAATCTGGAGAGTTTTTGTAAGATGTTTCTTCCATCAACCAATGAAGAAACGCATTGGTACTTTCCCATGATGAGTGAGTGCTTCAGGATCTCTTGCACTTACATGTGCAGCAGAGTACTGCAATGGAAGCATGCTGGGCCCCTTAACCCAGAGGTAGGCAGATTGAAACTATCCTCTGCTATATGCATTTTTTTTTTGTTAATTAAAGTAATCCAAAACTGGGATTGATATTTTTGCTCTTTTATTTTTACTTAAAGTACAATAACTTTTACCATTTTAATTTGTTTTAATAGTATATTGACAGTATTGTTTTCTTTCAAAAATCCACTTAATTTTCTTTACCCTATTATTAAAATGGTAATTGACAAAAACAAACTACATTGTCACCAGAAGAGCAATACAAAATGTACAAGTGATATATTAAAATCATCTTTCCAGCTTGAATTTCAATGATGCATTGGGGCAACGATTTTGTGAGAAACATCTTCACCCTTAAATAAAGATTTTCTTAATTCCTTACCTGTGTGCTAATTAGATATCACCTTGTTTTCACATTAAACAGACTTCCACATGAGAAAGCAGCAAGGATGCAGTGGCGTTAATGTTTCCTGGTGTCAACCTGTATTATTTCAGTAGATATTGAAATGAGGATGCATCTTGCTGCCTTTCCAATGAAGCAAGTTTAATTTAGTAATAGGTGAAAAACCATCCCTACAAAGATGTTAATCAGATACTTGGCTTTGTGGACACTTTTCAGAGAACAAATTTGTTAGCATAAAAATAAAGCCAGAAAATGAAGAGCTGTTTAATCACTCAATTTGATTTTTTTGCCAGCATATTTCTTTTTCTCTGCAAACCACTGCTAAATTGTGCTTCCTAGCTGTTTTTATAAAATCACTGAATCAAATCTAACTCTGATTACATCAGAGAAGGCCAGGTACCCTACACCATAACAGGGGTTTTTGAAATTTTGACTTGTCTACTTAAAGATCACCAAAATCTGATAACAAGGTCAATTACATCCCTGGGTGGGATTGAACCACCAACCTTTTGGTTAATAGCTGTACACACTAACTGATTGCGCCACAGCGACACTTTGCAAAAGTACATACTGACAAAGGCTAATAAGCATTCATCTAGAACGTTTCCTAGAAAAACTTTAAATAGTCAATAATCTGGAGAGTTTTTGTAAGATGTTTCTTCCATCAACCAATGAAGAAACACATTGGTACTTTCCCATGATGAGTGAGTGCTTCAGGATCTCTTGCAATTACATGTGCAGCAGAGTACTGTAATGGAAGCATGCTGGGTCCATAGCCCAGAGGTAGGCAGATTGAAACTATCCTCTGCTATATGCGTTTTTTTTTTGTTAATTAAAGTAATCCAAAACTGGGATTGATATTTTTGCTCTTTTATTTTTACTTAAAGTACAATAACTTTTACCATTTTCATTTGTTTTAATAGTATATTGACAGTATTGTTTTCTTTCAAAAATCCACTTAATTTTCTTTACCCGATTATTAAAATGGTAATTGACAAAAACAAACTACATTGTCACCAGAAGAGCAATACAAAATGTACAAGTGATATATTAAAATCATCTTTCCAGCTTGAATTTCAATGATGCATTGGGGCAACGATTTTGTGAGAAACATCTTCACCCTTAAATAAATATTTTCTTAATTCCTTACCTGTGTGCTAATTAGATATCACCTTGTTTTCACATTAAACAGACTTCCACATGAGAAAGCACAAAGGATGCAGTGGCGTTAATGTTTCCTGGTGTCAACCTGTATTATTTCAGTAGATATTGAAATGAGGATGCATCTTGCTGCCTTTCCAATGAAGCAAGTTTAATTTAGTAATAGGTTAAAAACCATCCCTACAAATGTGTTAATCAGAAACTTGGCTTTGTGGACACTTTTCAGAGAACAAATTTGTTAGCATAAAAATAAAGCCAGAAAATGAAAAGCTGTTTAATCACTCAATTGGATTTTTTTGCCAGCATATTTCTTTTTCTCTGCAACCCACTGCTAAATTGTGCTTCCTAGCTGTTTTTATAAAATCACTGAATCAAATCTAACTCTGATTACATCAGAGAAGGCCAGGTACCCTACACCATAAGAGGGGGTTTGAAATTTTCACTTGTCTACATAAAGATCACCAAAATCTGATAACAAGGTCAATTACGTCCCTGGGTGGGATTGAACCACCAACCTTTTGGTTAATAGCCTTACACAGTAACTGATTGCGCCACAGCAACACTTTGTAAAAGTCCATACTGACAAAGGCTAATAAGCATTCATCTAGAACGATTCCTAGAAACATTTTAAAAAGTCAATAATGTGGAGAGTTTTTGTAAGATGTTTCTTCCATCAACCAATGAAGAAACACATTGGTACTTTCCCATGATGAGTGAGTGCTTCAGGATCTCTTGCACTTACATGTGCAGCAGAGTACTGTAATGGAAGCATGCTGGGTCCATAACCCAGAGGTAGGCAGATTGAAACTATCCTTTGCTATATGCATTTTTTTTTTTGTTCATTAAAGTAATCCAAAACTGGGTTTGATATTTTAGCTTTTATTTTTACTTAAAGTACAATAACTTTTACCATTTTAATTTGTTTTAGTGCAAATGGCATATCAGCAGTCAGCACTAACTGGTGACATGCCATTTGTACAAGTAAGCCATGTGTGACTAATATATAAACATGCTTTATTAAATAACACCTCAAACTATCATACCCAGGATTCAAACCTATAACCTGTTGAATTCTAATCAAACACCCTACCCATGGAGCTACTTGATCCTGCATCTTTTCTAACCTCCAAAAACAGATTCAGTTGCATTTTCCAGCGTGTTTTGTTTGCGCCTTTGCAAATGTCTTACATCGACAAACTTATTTAGTACTATTTTGCAAATAGGGTTACATTGTCGCAACATTGTGCTCCCTAATTGCTTGATTTTTTAAATGCAACAATTGATAAAGACACCTGATAATTGCTCTGTGGAGTCTTATTTTGTGTTTTGTGTTTAGTCTTTAGATCTGAATTTGAATGTACTTGTGAACTAACTTAATTTCCTACTTCTAAATTCATTCCTAAATTCACTACTTACATGAATCCTGTAGTTGGGCATTTTGGGACTTCGATTGTGGGCATTGTTTTGTGTCCAGACCAGCAGCAGGTGGTGTGCATTTGCTGGAAAGGCATCGAAGACCTCCGATATGCTGCATCTCCTGATGTGTGTCTCCCTCAAGTGGCTGTCAGCAAATGCCTGCTAGACACCCCATTCCAAGCTGATTGTGACATCAAGGAACATGCATCATAGAACAGGCATGCTAAAACATGGGTCTTCAACCTGCGACCCTCCAGCTGCTGTGGAACTACACATCCCAGCATGCCCTGCCTCAGTTTTAGCATACCTTAATAGCAAAACTGTGGCAGGGCATGCTGGGATGTGTAGTTTCACAGCAGCTGGAGGGCCACAGGATGAAGACCCATGTGCTAGAGCCAAGCCGCAGGTACATTGAATGCTAGCAAGCTGAATATTTAAAGCCTTTTTGTTCCGCAGCATTCCAATGCGGAAGATTCCATGGAACCAGAGATCCTTCCATTGAGAAGGACATGCTGCCTGGATGACTACACTGTGCAAATTAAATCACGGAGCCAGTTGGCTTGTGGGTGGCTCTGGTGACTGGGTGGTTGGGTGGGTGGTGTGTCGGAAGTGGAGCGCATGCAAATGATTGTGTATCATCCAGCTAGTGAGAGAGAAAACTCATGCAGGAGTGTGCCTGCTTGTCAGTGGGTTATGCACCTTGCCAGACGTTAAATCTACTTAGAGCAGCTGGAGGGGACAAGAGCAGGTTTGCAAAATATAGATAGAAGAGCATATATGCTGGCGCATTCTCCATGATTGTGTCAGCTTATGTTTTGGTGCACTGCACTTTCCTCCACTAAGTTTTAGCCATTTTTGTTAAGCTCAAGTGTAGTTGCTTCTCAGCCTTTTGGCTGTGATCTTGTATCGTGGTTGAAGGGTCTGCTGGAGGGAGGGATTGTTTTCTTCATTGGCGAAAGACCAAAGATATTCCAGGATGGAAGGCTTGGGAACACTATCTGTTTTTCAGTTGTGGAAGAGCACAGAGGTCGGATTGGACTACATTCTATAGTAAAGGATATCTTTCTATTTATTGACCCTCCCCTTATATGTGTCTGTGTTACAATAAAGCTTCGGTTTTGTGAATCCCTCACCCTCTTACACTCCACACCCATAGCCTTATTAACTGTTGTATTATTGTATACTTTAAATGTATAGTGCAGTTCATGATTTATAGTGTAGACTGGCCTGTGCTGTAGTTCTTGAACTGTACTATACCGTCAGCATTTGTATTGTGTTTTGGCTGTGCTGCAACACTGTATTTATGTGTGCAATGTTTATGTATGTTTTTTTTTTATGTCAATAAAGACTGCTTTTTCAAGCCAATATCTGAAAACAATCAATGTTTATCTTTGATGGCAATAAAAGTGGTATGATATTTGATGCTTTTGAAATCCAATATCTGATATGTCCCCTATCTGGGAACCATATATTAAATGGCTTTTCAGAAAAGGGAGATGGGAGAAGAGCTTTCATTACTTGTAGGACCGATGCACATAAAGAAGCAAAAAAACATACATAAACATTACACACATAAGTACCGCGTTGCGGCACAGCCAAAACACAATAGAAATGCTGATGGTATAGTACAGTTCAAGAACTACAGCACAGGCCAGCCTACACTATAAATCATGAACTGCACTATACATTTAAACTGTACAATAATACAACAGTTAATAAGGCTATGGGTGTGGAGTGTAAGAGGGTGAGGGAATCACAAGCCCGAAGCTTTATTGAAAGACTGACACATATAAGGGGAGGTTTAATAAATAGAAAGACATCCTTTACTATAGAATGTAGTCCAATCCGACCTCTGTGCTCTTCCACAACTGAAAAACAGATAGTGTTCCCAAGCCTTCCATCCTGGAATATCTTTGGTCTTTCGCCAATGAAGAAAGCAATCCCTCCCTCCAGCAGACCCTTCAACCACAATACAAGATCACAGCCAAAAGGCCGAGAAGCAACTACACTTGAGCTTAACAAAAATGGCTAAAACTTAGTGGAGGAAAGTGCAGTGCACCAAAACATAAGCTGACACAATCATGGAGAATGCGCCAGCATATATGCTCTTCTATCTATATTTTGCAAACATGCTCTTGTCCCCTCCAGCTGCTCTATGTAGATTTAACGTCTGGCAAGGTGCATAACCCACTGACAAGCAGGCACACTCCTGCATGAGTTTTCACTCTCACTAGCTGGATGATACACAATCATTTGCATGTGCTCCACCTCCGACACACCACCCACCCAACCACCCAGTCACCAGAGCCACCCACAAACCAACTGGCTCCGTGATTTAATTTGCACAGTGTAGTCATCCAGGCAGCATGTCCTTCTCAATGGAAGGATCTCTGGTTCCATGGAATCTTCCGCATTGGAATGCTGCGGAACAAAAAGGATTTAAATATTCAGCTTGCTAGCATTCAATGTACCTGCGGCTTGGCTCTAGCACATGGGTCTTCATCCTGTGGCCCTCCAGCTGCTGTGAAACTACACATCCCAGCACGCCCTGCCACAGTTTTGCTATAAGGTATGCTAAAACTGAGGCAGGGCATGCTGGGATGTGTAGTTCCACAGCAGCTGGAGGGTCGCAGGTTGAAGATCCATGTTTTAGCATGCCTGTTCTATGATGCATGTTCCGTGATGTCACAATCAGCTTGGAATGGGGTGTCTAGCAGGCATTTGCTGACAGCCACTTGAGGGAGACACACATCAGGAGATGCAGCATATCGGAGGTCTTTGATGCCTTTCCAGCAAATGCACACCACCTGCTGCTGGTCTGGACACAAAACAATGCCCACAATCGAAGTCCCAAAATGCCCAACTACAGGATTCATGTAAGTAGTGAATTTAGGAATGAATTTAGAAGTAGGAAATTAAGTTAGTTCACAAGTACATTCAAATTCAGATCTAAAGTCTAGGTAGGCCTCACGTCCTGGCAGCCGCCAGCATTTAAAAATGCCTTGATTAGAGGTACGGAATTAAATGTAGATAAGAAGTAGACACAAAATAAGACTCCGCAGAGCAGTTATCAGGTGTTTTTATCAATTGTTGCATTTAAAAAATCAAGCAATTAGGGAACACAATGTTGCAACAATGTAACCCTATTTGCAAAATAGTACTAAATAAGTTTGTCGATGTAAGACATTTGCAAAGGCGCATCCAAAACACGCTGGAAAATGCAACTGAATCTGTTTTTGGAGGCTAGAATAGGAAATGTGCATCGGTCCTACAAGTACTGAAAGCTCTTCTCCCATCTCCCTTTTCTGAAAAGCCATTTAATATATGGTTCCCAGATAGGGGACATATCAGATATTGCCTTTCAAAAGCAGCAAATATCATACCACTTCTATTGCCATCAAAGATAAACATTGATTGTTTTCAGATATTGGATTGAAAAAGCAGTCTTTATTGACATAAAGAAGCAAAAAAACATACATAAACATTACACACATAAGTACTGTGTTGCAGCACAGCCAAAACACAATACAAATGCTGTCGGTATAGTACAGTTCAAGAACTACAGTACAGGTCAGCCTACACTATAAATCATGAACTGCACTATACATTTAAACAATACAATAGTTAATAAGGCTATGGGTGTGGAGTGTAAGAGGGTGACGGAATCACAAGCCCAAAGCTTTATTGAAAGACAGACACATATAAAGGGAGGATTAATAAATACAAAGATACCCTTTACTATAGAATGTAGTCCAATCCGGTCTTTCAACTCTTCCACAACTGAAAAACGGATAGTGTTCCCAAGCCTTCCATCCTGGAATATCTTCAGTCTCTCGCCAATGAAGAAAACAATCCCTCCAGCAGACTCTTCAACCACAATACAATATCACAGCCAAAAGAGCGAGAAGCAACTACACTTGCGTTTAAACAAAATGGCTAAAACTTAGTGGAGGAAAGTGCAGTGCACCAAAACATAAGCTGACACAATCATGGAGAATGCGCCAGCATATATGCTCTTCTGTGTATATTTTCCAAACCTGCTCTTGTCCCCTCCAGTTGCTCCATGTAGATTTGACGTCTGGCAAGGTGCATAACTCACTGACAAGCAGGCACACTCCTGCATGAGTTTTCTCTCTCACTAGCTGGATGATACACATTCATTTGCATGTGCTCCACCTCCGACACACCGCCCACCCAACCACCCAGTCACCAGAGCCACCCACAAGCCAACTGGCTCCGTGATTTAATTTGCACAGTACAGTCATCCAGGCAGCATGTCCTTCTCAATGGAATAATCTCTGGTTCCATGGAATCTTCCGCATTGGAATGCTGCGGAACAAAAAGGATTTAAACATTCAGCTTGCTAGCATTCAATGTACCTGCGGTTTGGTTCTAGCACATGGGTCTTCATCCTGTGGCCCTCCAGCTGCTGTGAAACTACACATCCCAGCATGCCCTGCCACAGTTTTGCTATTAAGGTATGCTAAAACTGAGGCAGGGCATGCTGGGATATGTAGTTCCACAGCAGCTGGAGGGTCGCAGGTTGAAGACCCATGTTCTAGCATGCCTGTTCTATGATGCATGTTCCGTGATGTCACAATCAGCTTGGAATGGGGTGTCTAGCATGCATTTGCTGACAGCCACTTGAGGCAGACACACATCAGGAGATGCAGCATATCGGAGGTCTTCGATGCCTTTCCAGCAAATGCACACCACCAGCTGCTGGTCTGGACACAAAACAATGCCCACAATTGAAGGCTCAAAATGCCCAACTACAGGATTAATGTAAGTAGTGAATTTAGGAATGAGTTTAGAAGTAGGAAATTAAGTTAGTTCACAAGTACATTCAAATTCAGATCTAAAGACTAGGTAGGCCTCACGTCCTGGCAGCACCCAGCATTTAAAAATGCCTTGATTATAGGTAGGGAATTAAATGTAGATAAGAAGTAGACACAAAAGAAGACTCCACAGAGCAATTATCAGGTGTCTTTATCAATTTTTGCATTTAAAAAATCAAGCAATTAGGGAACACAATGTTGCGACAATGTAACCCTATTTGCAAAATAGTACTAAATAAGTTTGTCGATGTAAGACATTTGCAAAGGCGCAAACAAAACACGCTGGAAAATGCAACTGAATCTGTTTTTGGAGGTTAGAATAGATGCAGGATCAAGTAGCTCAATGGGTAGGGTGTTTGATTAGAATTTAACAGGTTATAGGTTTGAATCCTGGGTATGATAGTTTGAGGTGTTATTTAATAAAGTATGTTTATATATTAGTCACACATGGCTTACTTGTACAAATGGCATGTCACCAGTTAGTCCTGACTGCTGATATGCCATTTACACAAACATGCCATGTGTGACTGTATATGCATTTAAGGAGGGCACCCCTGCAATACCACAAACCATTGAGTGTCAAGTATACTAGATATATCTTCATATCTCATGTGCTTTCTCTGAGACCAATCTTGTTATGCCCCTTCCCCACAAGGCATGCGCCTTTTGTCCATATTGCAAAAATGGGGGGGAGGGCATATAATTCTCTGTCACAGGGCACCAAAAAGTCTAGTTATGGCTCTGGTATGCATTATGTAATCTGGCAGACCATCTCTCCAACACTGGCTGGTTGGAATAGAAATCCGGTTATCTATGTGAGCAAATGACCATCAACGATTTACTCTCAAACACTAAAAAATGGACAAAAATGGTCCCCTAAACAAATTGGTTAAATTTTGGGTTTAACCAATTTGTGTAATGACCATTTTTGACCACTTTTCTAGTGTTTGGGAGCAAATGGTTAATTGACATTTGCTCCTATACATTACCAGATTTTCATTCCATCCATCCAGACTGGATAGATAGCCTGACAGATAATTGTGTAGTGTACGCCCAGGATAACTGTTAGTCATGCTTTATTTTATGGCGGCACATAAATGGGTGGACAGATCCAGGGCAAGCACTGCCCACTCATGCATAGTTGTCAACTGATGTGAAGTTCCAGGGGGCAATCTCAGTTATAAAGAGAAGTATCTGGAAATTGTCCCTAGTTAAAAAAAAATAAATTTGATCAACTCCATTTATTTAGTATGATATCCCAGGTGATAGGATGCCGGCAGTCAGAACAACATACTTTATTAAATAACACATCTCAAACTACCATACCCAGGATTCAAACCTATAACCTGTTGAATTCTAATCAAACACCCTACCTATTGAGCTATTTGATCCTGCATAAAAATTGTGAACATTATATGAAGCTATTGGTACTTTGCAAAAAAAAAGAATCAGCATTACAACGCAGCAGATCCATGCAGTTTGCAGCCACACACTACATGTATCTGCTCAGCCACAATGCTGATTATTTCTTCACAAAGTACAAGGTGAGCTCCAAACAGAATTCTCTAGCTTAGAATTATACCTTTCTTTGCCAAACCTAGAAGTCGGGCCCCCCACCCTGGGATCCCCCAGAGGGAGGCCTGCACCGTCATGCGGCAGGCTTGTCCGTTTTGGAAGCAGGCTGATGGGCAGCCCAGGATTGCTTCAGTCTGGGCTTGGCAGGTCTGGAAACATGAGCTTGCTTTGGGTATGCCTGACCTTGGGTACGCTTTACCTGGAGGATGAAAGGGCCAAGAAAAGTACTTTTAGCCTTCTGCGTGGTAGGAGTCATACTAGGTAGGCAAGCTGTTTTAGCAGTAGCCAGATCAGCTACAATCTTATTGAGGTCTTCTCCAAAAGGAGATTCAACTGAGGCAGCACAAGGGAACTCTCATCTGGGGACAACAACTGCAGGGAGAACACATATTTTCAGATGAACATGGTAGGGCAGAAGGCTGCCTAATACTGAAGCACCCCCAAACAACAAATCAAATGCAACTTACTTGACAGAGATGTGCCTGAGCAACGGCCCTCCCCAGCCCTATCCCAAATCATACTTATTTTGCATAGGAGATACCATGGTCATGAAGATTGTTCTCCCAGGGTTAGGTTCATTCATTGCATTCTGGGTATGCTGACCCCTGTGATTTCCCCAAATGTGGGAAACTCGACTGCATTATTTGTGGTAGTGGGGGACTGTGTTTGTGCTTTCCTCTGGTCAGCTCTGGTAAAAGTCAGATTTCTTTGTCTCAGATCTTCCTCTAGCCTTTGTCTTCTTTCGAGAGTTCCCTTGTGCTGCCTCAGTTGGATCTCCTTCACTTGACAGGGGGGTGCCCGAGCAGCGACCCTCCCCAGCTCTAGCCCAACTCCTACTTACCTGCCAGGTGAGATACTATGATCATGAAGTTGCTTCTCCCAGGGCAAGGCTCACCCATTGCACTCTGGGTGTGCTGCCCCTGCGATTTCCCCAAATGTGGGAAACTTGACTGCATAATTTGAGTTTTCCCTGGTCGGCTCTCATGTAATTCAGATCTCTTTGTCTCAGGTCTCTCTCCAGCCTAGTTTGCTGTCTGGTTCCACTTCTTTTTTCTTGAGCCCCTCCCTTCTATACCCTTGTGCACTATCCTGACTTCTCCTCCCGTCTGCTTACTTTGTGCCTCCCAATGCACAATGCAAACTACGGGTAGTGCTGCAGGGCCCACACCCTTTTACTTGCTTTACAGAGCAGCTCTGGAGCTGTTACAGTGCCCAGCTGCTGCAAGAAATCAGCTTGAATGCTTCAGGGGCTGGGGAATGGCCAACATGAGCCCCACACCGAAGGAGGGTGGGGGTGCTTAATGTGAACTAGGGGTCATCCAAGCACCACAAAAGGCCTCCATGCCCTGCACGCTCCTTTTCTCTTTTCATATGCAGACGAGGGTTGAAGCCAACTTTGACCCACTGCTTGGATGACATCACCATATTCAAATCCATCTGCTGCAGGCCATCCCCCAGGAATGCTTGCACTAGTTGTTGCATTTGGTTTGTTGTTTGGGGGTGCTTCAGTATTAGGCAGCCTTCTGCCACCCCATGTTCATCTGAAAATATGTGTTCTCCCTGCAGTTGTTGTCCCCAGATGAGAGTTCCCTTGTGCTGCCTCAGTTGAATCTCCTTTACTTGACAGAGATGTGCCTGAGCAACGGCCCTCCCCAGCCCTATCCCAAATCATACTTATTTTGCATAGGAGATACTATTGTCATGAAGATTGTTCTCCCAGGGTGAGGTTCATTCATTGCATTCTGGGTATGCTGACCCCTGTGATTTCCCCAAATGTGGGAAACTCGACTGCATTATTTGTGGTAGTGGTGGACTGTGTTTGTGCTTTCCTCTAGTCAGCTCTGGTAAAAGTCAGATTTCTTTGTCTCAGATCTTCCTCTAGCCTTGTTCTTCTTTTGAGAGTTCCCTTGTGCTGCCTCAGTTGGATCTCCTTCACTTGAAAGGTAGTGCCCGAGCAGCGACCCTCCCCAGCTCTAGCCCAACTCCTACTAACCTGCCAGGTGAGATACTATGATCATGAAGGTGCTTCTCCCAGGGCAAGGCTCACCCATTGCACTCTGGGTGTGCTGCCCCTTGCGATTTCCCCAAATGTGGGAAACTTGACTGCATAATTTGTGTTTCCCCTGGACGGCTCTCGTATAATTCAGATCTCTTTGTCTCAGGTCTCTCTCCAGCCTAGTATGCTGTCTGTTTCCACTTCTCTTTTCTTGAGCCCATCCCTTCTATAACCTTGTGCACTATCCTGACTTCTCCTCCCGTCTGCTTACTTTGTGCCTTCCAATGCACAATGCAAACTACAGGTAGTGCTGCAGGGCCCACACCCTTTTACTTGCCTTACAGAGCAGCTCTGGAGCTGTTACAGTACCCAGCTGCTGCAAGAAATCAGCTTGAATGCTTTAGGGGCTGGGGCATGGCCAACATGAGCCCCACACCGAAGGAGGGTGGGGGTGTTTAATGCGAACTAGGGGTCATCCAAGCGTCGCAAAAGGCCGCCATGCCCTGCATATCCCTTTTCTCTTTTCATAAGCAGACGAGGGATGAAGCCAACTTTGACCCACTGCTTGGATGACATCACTTGCTGCCTTTCCAATGAAGCAAGTTTAATTTAGTAATAGGTGAAAAACCATCCCTACAAAGGTGTTAATCAGATACTTGGCTTTGTGGACACTTTTCAGAGAACAAATTTGTTAGCATAAAAATAAAGCCAGAAAATGAAGAGCTGTTTAATCACTCAATTGGATTTTTCTGCAAGCGTATTTCTTTTTCTCTGCAACCCACTGCTAAGTTGTGCTTCCTAGCTGTTCTTTTATAAAATCACTTAATCAAATCTAACTCTGATTACATCAGATAAGGCCAGGTACCCTACACCATAAGAGGGGGTTTGAAATTTTGACTTGTCTACTTAAAGATCACCAAAATCTGATAACAAGGTAAATTACGTCCCTGGGTAGGATTGAACCACCAACCTTTTGGTTAATAACCGAACACGCTAACTGATTGCGCCACAGAGACACATTGCAAAAGTATATACTGACAAAGGCTAATAAGCATTCATCTAGAACGTTTCCTAGAAAAACTTTAAAAAGTCAATAATCTGGAGAGTTTTTGTAAGATGTTTCTTCCATCAACCAATGAAGAAACACATTGGTACTTTCCCATGATGAGTGAGTGCTTCAGGATCTCTTGCACTTACATGTGCAGCAGAGTACTGCAATGGAAGCATGCTGGGCCCATAACCCAGAGGTAGGCAGATTGAAACTATCCTCTGCTATATGCATTTTTTTTTGTTAATTAAAGTAATCCAAAACTGGGATTGATATTTTTGCTCTTTTATTTTTACTTAAAGTACAATAACTTTTATTATTTTAATTTGTTTTAATAGTATATTGACAGTATTGTTTTCTTTCAAAAATCCACTTAATTTTCTTTACCCTATTATTCAAATGGTAATTGACAAAAACAAACTACATTGTCACCAGAAGAGCAATACAAAATGTACAAGTGATATATTAAAATCATCTTTCCAGCTTGAATTTCAATGATGCATTGGGGCAACGATTTTGTGAGAAACCTCTTCACCCTTAAATAAAGATTTTCTTAATTCCTTACCTGTGTGCTAATTAGATATCACCTTGTTTTCACATTAAACAGACTTCCACATGAGAAAGCAGCAAGGATGCAGTGGCGTTAATGTTTCCTGGTGTCAACCTGTATTATTTCAGTAGATATTGAAATGAGGATGCATATTGCTGCCTTTCCAATGAAGCATGTTTAATTTAGTAATAGGTGAAAAACCATCCCTACAAAGGTGTTAATCAGATACTTGGCTTTGTGGACTCTTTTCAGAGAACAAATTTGTTAGCATAAAAATAAAGCCAGAAAATGAAGAGCTGTTTAATCACTCAATTGGATTTTTCTGCCAGCATATTTCTTTTTCTCTGCAACCCACTGCTAAATTGTGCTTCCTAGCTGTTTTTTTTCATAAAATCACTTAATCAAATCTAACTGATTACATCAGAGTAGGCCAGGTACCCTACACCATAAGAGAGGGTTTGAAATTTTGACTTGTCTACTTAAATATCACCAAAATCTGATCACAAGGTCAATTACGTCCCTGGGTGGGATTGAACCACCAACTTTTTGGTTAATAGCCGTACACACTAACTGATTGCGCTACAGCGACACTTTGTGAAAGTACATACTGACAAAGGCTAATAAGCATTCATCTAGAACGTTTCCTAGAAAAACTTTAAATAGTCAATAATCTGGAGAGTTTTTGTAAGATGTTTCTTCCATCAACCAATGAAGAAACACATTGGTACTTTCCCATGATGAGTGAGTGCTTCAGGATCTCTTGCACTTACATGTGCAGCAGAGTACTGTAATGGAAGCATGCTGGGTCCATAACCCAGAGGTAGGCAGATTGAAATTATCCTCTGCTATATGCATTTTTTTTGTTAATTAAAGTAATCCAAAACTGGGATTGATATTTTTGCTCTTTTTATTTTACTTAAAGTACAATAACTTTTACCTTTTTAATTTGTTTTAATAGTATATAGACAGTATTGTTTTCTTTCAAAAATCCACTTAATTTTCTTTACCCGATTATTAAAATGGTAATTGACAAAAACAAACTACATTGTCACCAGAAGAGCAATACAAAATGTACAAGTGATATATTAAAATCATCTTTCCAGCTTGAATTTCAATGATGCATTGGGGCAACGATTTTGTGAGAAACATCTTACCCTTAAATAAAGATTTTCTTAATTCCTTACCTGTGTGCTAATTAGATATCACCTTGTTTTCACATTAAACAGACTTCCACATGAGAAAGCAGCAAGGATGCAGTGGCGTTAATGTTTCCTGGTGTCAACCTGTATTATTTCAGTAGATATTGAAATGAGGATGCATCTTGCTGCCTTTCCAATGAAGCAAGTTTAATTTAGTAATAGGTGAAAAACCATCCCTACAAAGATGTTAATCCGATACTTGGCTTTGTGGACACTTTTCAGAGAACAAATTAGTTAGCATAAAAATAAAGCCAGAAAATGAAGAGCTGTTTAATCACTCAATTGGATTTTTCTGCCAGCATATTTCATTTTCTCTGCAAACCACTGCTAAATTGTGCTTCCTAGCTGTTTTTTGATAAAATCACTTAATCAAATCTAACTCTGATTACATCAGAGTAGGCCAGGTACCCTACACCATAAGAGGGGGTTTGAAATTTTGACTTGTCTACTTAAAGATCACCAAAATCTGATGACAAGGTCAATAACATCCCTGGGTGGGATTGAACCACCAACCCTTTGGTTAATAACCAAACACACTAACCGATTACACCACAGAGACACTTTGCAAAAGTACATACTGACAAAGGCTAATAAGCATTCATCTAGAACGTTTCCTAGAAAACTTTAAAAAGTCAATAATCTGGAGAGTTTTTGTAAGATGTTTCTTCCATCAACCAATGAAGAAACGCATTGGTACTTTCCCATGATGAGTGAGTGCTTCAGGATCTCTTGCACTTACATGTGCAGCAGAGTACTGCAATGGAAGCATGCTGGGCCCCTTAACCCAGAGGTAGGCAGATTGAAACTATCCTCTGCTATATGCATTTTTTTTTTGTTAATTAAAGTAATCCAAAACTGGGATTGATATTTTTGCTCTTTTATTTTTACTTAAAGTACAATAACTTTTACCATTTTAATTTGTTTTAATAGTATATTGACAGTATTGTTTTCTTTCAAAAATCCACTTAATTTTCTTTACCCTATTATTAAAATGGTAATTGACAAAAACAAACTACATTGTCACCAGAAGAGCAATACAAAATGTACAAGTGATATATTAAAATCATCTTTCCAGCTTGAATTTCAATGATGCATTGGGGCAACGATTTTGTGAGAAACATCTTCACCCTTAAATAAAGATTTTCTTAATTCCTTACCTGTGTGCTAATTAGATATCACCTTGTTTTCACATTAAACAGACTTCCACATGAGAAAGCAGCAAGGATGCAGTGGCGTTAATGTTTCCTGGTGTCAACCTGTATTATTTCAGTAGATATTGAAATGAGGATGCATCTTGCTGCCTTTCCAATGAAGCAAGTTTAATTTAGTAATAGGTGAAAAACCATCCCTACAAAGATGTTAATCAGATACTTGGCTTTGTGGACACTTTTCAGAGAACAAATTTGTTAGCATATAAATAAAGCCAGAAAATGAAGAGCTGTTTAATCACTCAATTGGATTTTTTTGCCAGCATATTTCTTTTTCTCTGCAAACCACTGCTAAATTGTGCTTCCTAGCTGTTTTTATAAAATCACTGAATCAAATCTAACTCTGATTACATCAGAGAAGGCCAGGTACCCTACACCATAACAGGGATTTTTGAAATTTTGACTTGTCTACTTAAAGATCACCAAAATCTGATAACAAGGTCAATTACATCCCTGGGTGGGATTGAACCACCAACCTTTTGGTTAATAGCCGTACACACTAACTGATTGCGCCACAGCGACACTTTGCAAAAGTACATACTGACAAAGGCTAATAAGCATTCATCTAGAACGTTTCCTAGAAAAACTTTAAATAGTCAATAATCTGGAGAGTTTTTGTAAAATGTTTCTTCCATCAACCAATGAAGAAACACATTGGTACTTTCCCATGATGAGTGAGTACTTCAGGATCTCTTGCAATTACATGTGCAGCAGAGTACTGTAATGGAAGCATGCTGGGTCCATAGCCCAGAGGTAGGCAGATTGAAACTATCCTCTGCTATATGCGTTTTTTTTTGTTAATTAAAGTAATCCAAAACTGGGATTGATATTTTTGCTCTTTTATTTTTACTTAAAGTACAATAACTTTTACCATTTTAATTTGTTTTAATAGTATATTGACAGTATTGTTTTCTTTCAAAAATCCACTTAATTTTCTTTACCCGATTATTAAAATGGTAATTGACAAAAACAAACTACATTGTCACCAGAAGAGCAATACAAAATGTACAAGTGATATATTAAAATCATCTTTCCAGCTTGAATTTCAATGATGCATTGGGGCAACGATTTTGTGAGAAACCTCTTCACCCTTAAATAAAGATTTTCTTAATTCCTTACCTGTGTGCTAATTAGATATCACCTTGTTTTCACATTAAACAGACTTCCACATGAGAAAGCAGCAAGGATGCAGTGGCGTTAATGTTTCCTGGTGTCAACCTGTATTATTTCAGTAGATATTGAAATGAGGATGCATATTGCTGCCTTTCCAATGAAGCATGTTTAATTTAGTAATAGGTGAAAAACCATCCCTACAAAGGTGTTAATCAGATACTTGGCTTTGTGGACTCTTTTCAGAGAACAAATTTGTTAGCATAAAAATAAAGCCAGAAAATGAAGAGCTGTTTAATCACTCAATTGGATTTTTCTGCCAGCATATTTCTTTTTCTCTGCAACCCACTGCTAAATTGTGCTTCCTAGCTGTTTTTTTTTCATAAAATCACTTAATCAAATCTAACTGATTACATCAGAGTAGGCCAGGTACCCTACACCATAAGAGAGGGTTTGAAATTTTGACTTGTCTACTTAAATATCACCAAAATCTGATCACAAGGTCAATTACGTCCCTGGGTGGGATTGAACCACCAACTTTTTGGTTAATAGCCGTACACACTAACTGATTGCGCTACAGCGACACTTTGTGAAAGTACATACTGACAAAGGCTAATAAGCATTCATCTAGAACGTTTCCTAGAAAAACTTTAAATAGTCAATAATCTGGAGAGTTTTTGTAAGATGTTTCTTCCATCAACCAATGAAGAAACACATTGGTACTTTCCCATGATGAGTGAGTGCTTCAGGATCTCTTGCACTTACATGTGCAGCAGAGTACTGTAATGGAAGCATGCTGGGTCCATAACCCAGAGGTAGGCAGATTGAAATTATCCTCTGCTATATGCATTTTTTTTGTTAATTAAAGTAATCCAAAACTGGGATTGATATTTTTGCTCTTTTTATTTTACTTAAAGTACAATAACTTTTACCTTTTTAATTTGTTTTAATAGTATATAGACAGTATTGTTTTCTTTCAAAAATCCACTTAATTTTCTTTACCCGATTATTAAAATGGTAATTGACAAAAACAAACTACATTGTCACCAGAAGAGCAATACAAAATGTACAAGTGATATATTAAAATCATCTTTCCAGCTTGAATTTCAATGATGCATTGGGGCAACGATTTTGTGAGAAACATCTTACCCTTAAATAAAGATTTTCTTAATTCCTTACCTGTGTGCTAATTAGATATCACCTTGTTTTCACATTAAACAGACTTCCACATGAGAAAGCAGCAAGGATGCAGTGGCGTTAATGTTTCCTGGTGTCAACCTGTATTATTTCAGTAGATATTGAAATGAGGATGCATCTTGCTGCCTTTCCAATGAAGCAAGTTTAATTTAGTAATAGGTGAAAAACCATCCCTACAAAGATGTTAATCCGATACTTGGCTTTGTGGACACTTTTCAGAGAACAAATTAGTTAGCATAAAAATAAAGCCAGAAAATGAAGAGCTGTTTAATCACTCAATTGGATTTTTCTGCCAGCATATTTCATTTTCTCTGCAAACCACTGCTAAATTGTGCTTCCTAGCTGTTTTTTGATAAAATCACTTAATCAAATCTAACTCTGATTACATCAGAGTAGGCCAGGTACCCTACACCATAAGAGGGGGTTTGAAATTTTGACTTGTCTACTTAAAGATCACCAAAATCTGATGACAAGGTCAATAACATCCCTGGGTGGGATTGAACCACCAACCCTTTGGTTAATAACCAAACACACTAACCGATTACACCACAGAGACACTTTGCAAAAGTACATACTGACAAAGGCTAATAAGCATTCATCTAGAACGTTTCCTAGAAAACTTTAAAAAGTCAATAATCTGGAGAGTTTTTGTAAGATGTTTCTTCCATCAACCAATGAAGAAACGCATTGGTACTTTCCCATGATGAGTGAGTGCTTTAGGATCTCTTGCACTTACATGTGCAGCAGAGTACTGCAATGGAAGCATGCTGGGCCCCTTAACCCAGAGGTAGGCAGATTGAAACTATCCTCTGCTATATGCATTTTTTTTTGTTAATTAAAGTAATCCAAAACTGGGATTGATATTTTTGCTCTTTTATTTTTACTTAAAGTACAATAACTTTTACCATTTTAATTTGTTTTAATAGTATATTGACAGTATTGTTTTCTTTCAAAAATCCACTTAATTTTCTTTACCCTATTATTAAAATGGTAATTGACAAAAACAAACTACATTGTCACCAGAAGAGCAATACAAAATGTACAAGTGATATATTAAAATCATCTTTCCAGCTTGAATTTCAATGATGCATTGGGGCAACGATTTTGTGAGAAACATCTTCACCCTTAAATAAAGATTTTCTTAATTCCTTACCTGTGTGCTAATTAGATATCACCTTGTTTTCACATTAAACAGACTTCCACATGAGAAAGCAGCAAGGATGCAGTGGCGTTAATGTTTCCTGGTGTCAACCTGTATTATTTCAGTAGATATTGAAATGAGGATGCATCTTGCTGCCTTTCCAATGAAGCAAGTTTAATTTAGTAATAGGTGAAAAACCATCCCTACAAAGATGTTAATCAGATACTTGGCTTTGTGGACACTTTTCAGAGAACAAATTTGTTAGCATATAAATAAAGCCAGAAAATGAAGAGCTGTTTAATCACTCAATTGGATTTTTTTGCCAGCATATTTCTTTTTCTCTGCAAACCACTGCTAAATTGTGCTTCCTAGCTGTTTTTATAAAATCACTGAATCAAATCTAACTCTGATTACATCAGAGAAGGCCAGGTACCCTACACCATAACAGGGGTTTTTGAAATTTTGACTTGTCTACTTAAAGATCACCAAAATCTGATAACAAGGTCAATTACATCCCTGGGTGGGATTGAACCACCAACCTTTTGGTTAATAGCCGTACACACTAACTGATTGCGCCACAGCGACACTTTGCAAAAGTACATACTGACAAAGGCTAATAAGCATTCATCTAGAACGTTTCCTAGAAAAACTTTAAATAGTCAATAATCTGGAGAGTTTTTGTAAGATGTTTCTTCCATCAACCAATGAAGAAACACATTGGTACTTTCCCATGATGAGTGAGTACTTCAGGATCTCTTGCAATTACATGTGCAGCAGAGTACTGTAATGGAAGCATGCTGGGTCCATAGCCCAGAGGTAGGCAGATTGAAACTATCCTCTGCTATATGCGTTTTTTTTTGTTAATTAAAGTAATCCAAAACTGGGATTGATATTTTTGCTCTTTTATTTTTACTTAAAGTACAATAACTTTTACCATTTTCATTTGTTTTAATAGTATATTGACAGTATTGTTTTCTTTCAAAAATCCACTTAATTTTCTTTACCCGATTATTAAAATGGTAATTGACAAAAACAAACTACATTGTCACCAGAAGAGCAATACAAAATGTACAAGTGATATATTAAAATCATCTTTCCAGCTTGAATTTCAATGATGCATTGGGGCAACGATTTTGTGAGAAACATCTTCACCCTTAAATAAAGATTTTCTTAATTCCTTACCTGTGTGCTAATTAGATATCACCTTGTTTTCACATTAAACAGACTTCCACATGAGAAAGCAGCAAGGATGCAGTGGCGTTAATGTTTCCTGGTGTCAACCTGTATTATTTCAGTAGATATTCAAATGAGGATGCATCTTGCTGCCTTTCCAATGAAGCAAGTTTAATTTAGTAATAGGTGAAAAACCATCCCTACAAAGGTGTTAATCAGAAACTTGGCTTTGTGGACACTTTTCAGAGAACAAATTTGTTAGCATAAAAATAAAGCCAGAAAATGAAGAGCTGTTTAATCACTCAATTGGATTTTTTTGCCAGCATATTTCTTTTTCTCTGCAACCCACTGCTAAATTGTGCTTCCTAGCTGTTTTTATAAAATCACTGAATCAAATCTAACTCTGATTACATCAGAGAAGGCCAGGTACCCTACACCATAAGAGGGGGTTTGAAATTTTGACTTGTCTACATAAAGATCACCAAAATCTGATAACAAGGTCAATTACGTCCCTGGGTGGGATTGAACCACCAACCTTTTGGTTAATAGCCTTACACAGTAACTGATTGCGCCACAGCAACACTTTGCAAAAGTCCTTACTGACAAAGGCTAATAAGCATTCATCTAGAACGATTCCTAGAAACATTTTAAAAAGTCAATAATGTGGAGAGTTTTTGTAAGATGTTTCTTCCATCAACCAATGAAGAAACATATTGGTACTTTCCCATGATGAGTGAGTGCTTCAGGATCTCTTGCACTTACATGTGCAGCAGAGTACTGTAATGGAAGCATGCTGGGTCCATAACCCAGAGGTAGGCAGATTGAAACTATCCTCTGCTATATGCATTTTTTTTTGTTAATTAAAGTAATCCAAAACTGGGATTGATATTTTTGCTCTTTTATTTTTACTTAAAGTACAATAACTTTTACCTTTTTAATTTGTTTTAATAGTATATTGACAGTATTGTTTTCTTTCAAAAATCCAATTAATTTTCTTTACCCGATTATTAAAATGGTAATTGACAAAAACAAACTACATTGTCACCAGAAGAGCAATACAAAATGTACAAATGATATATTAAAATCATCTTTCCAGCTTGAATTTCAATGATGCATTGGGGCAACGATTTTGTGAGAAACATCTTCACCCTTAAATAAAGATTTTCTTAATTCCTTACCTGTGTGCTAATTAGATATCACCTTGTTTTCACATTAAACAGACTTCCACATGAGAAAGCAGCAAGGATGCAGTGGCGTTAATGTTTCCTGGTGTCAACCTGTATTATTTCAGTAGATATTGAAATGAGGATGCATCTTGCTGCCTTTCCAATGAAGCAAGTTTAATTTAGTAATAGGTGAAAAACCATCCCTACAAAGATGTTAATCAGATACTTGGCTTTGTGGACACTTTTCAGAGAACAAATTTGTTAGCATAAAAATAAAGCCAGAAAATGAAGAGCTATTTAATCACTCAATTGGATTTTTTTGCCAGCATATTTCTTTTTCTCTGCAACCCACTGCTAAATTGTGCTTCCTAGCTGTTTTTATAAAATCACTGAATCAAATCTAACTCTGATTACATCAGAGAAGGCCAGGTACCCTACACCATAACAAGGGTTTTCGAAATTTTGACTTGTCTACATAAAGATCACCAAAATCGGATAACAAGGTCAATTACATCCCTGGGTGGGATTGAACCACCAACCTTTTGGTTAATAGCCTTACACAGTAACTGATTGCGCCACAGCAACACTTTGCAAAAGTCCATACTGACAAAGGCTAATAAGCATTCATCTAGAACGATTCCTAGAAACATTTTAAAAAGTCAATAATGTGGAGAGTTTTTGTAAGATGTTTCTTCCATCAACCAATGAAGAAACACATTGGTACTTTCCCATGATGAGTGAGTGCTTCAGGATCTCTTGCACTTACATGTGCAGCAGAGGACTGTAATGGAAGCATGCTGGGTCCATAACCCAGAGGTAGGCAGATTGAAACTATCCTCTGCTATATGCATTTTTTTTTTGTTAATTAAAGTAATCCAAAACTGGTATTGATATTTTTGCTCTTTTATTTTTACTTAAAGTACAATAACTTTTACCATTTTAATTTGTTTTAATAGTATATTGACAGTATTGTTTTCTTTCAAAAATCCACTTAATTTTCTTTACCCGATTATTAAAATGGTAATTGACAAAAACAAACTACATTGTCACCAGAAGAGCAATACAAAATGTACAAGTGATATATTAAAATCATCTTTCCAGCTTGAATTTCAATGATGCATTGGGGCAACGATTTTGTGAGAAACATCTTACCCTTAAATAAAGATTTTCTTAATTCCTTACCTGTGTGCTAATTAGATATCACCTTGTTTTCACATTAAACAGACTTCCACATGAGAAAGCAGCAAGGATGCAGTGGCGTTAATGTTTCCTGGTGTCAACCTGTATTATTTCAGTAGATATTGAAATGAGGATGCATCTTGCTGCCTTTCCAATGAAGCAAGTTTAATTTAGTAATAGGTGAAAAACCATCCCTACAAAGATGTTAATCAGATACTTGGCTTTGTGGACACTTTTCAGAGAACAAATTTGTTAGCATAAAAATAAAGCCAGAAAATGAAGAGCTGTTTAATCACTCAATTGGATTTTTTTGCCAGCATATTTCTTTTTCTCTGCAAACCACTGCTAAATTGTGCTTCCTAGCTGTTTTTATAAAATCACTGAATCAAATCTAACTCTGATTACATCAGAGAAGGCCAGGTACCCTACACCATAACAGGGGTTTTTGAAATTTTGACTTGTCTACTTAAAGATCACCAAAATCTGATAACAAGGTCAATTACATCCCTGGGTGGGATTGAACCACCAACCTTTTGGTTAATAGCCGTACACACTAACTGATTGCGCCACAGCGACACTTTGCAAAAGTACATACTGACAAAGGCTAATAAGCATTCATCTAGAACGTTTCCTAGAAAAACTTTAAATAGTCAATAATCTGGAGAGTTTTTGTAAGATGTTTCTTCCATCAACCAATGAAGAAACACATTGGTACTTTCCCATGATGAGTGAGTGCTTCAGGATCTCTTGCACTTACATGTGCAGCAGAGTACTGTAATGGAAGCATGCTGGGTCCATAACCCAGAGGTAGGCAGATTGAAACTATCCTCTGCTGTATGCATTTTTTTTGTTAATTAAAGTAATCCAAAACTGGGATTGATATTTTTGCTCTTTTATTTTTACTTAAAGTACAATAACTTTTACCATTTTAATTTGTTTTAATAGTATATTGACAGTATTGTTTTCTTTCAAAAATCCAATTAATTTTCTTTACCCGATTATTAAAATGGTAATTGACAAAAACAAACTACATTGTCACCAGAAGAGCAATACAAAATGTACAAATGATATATTAAAATCATCTTTCCAGCTTGAATTTCAATGATGCATTGGGGCAACGATTTTGTGAGAAACATCTTCACCCTTAAATAAAGATTTTCTTAATTCCTTACCTGTGTGCTAATTAGATATCACCTTGTTTTCACATTAAACAGACTTCCACATGAGAAAGCAGCAAGGATGCAGTGGCGTTAATGTTTCCTGGTGTCAACCTGTATTATTTCAGTAGATATTGAAATGAGGATGCATCTTGCTGCCTTTCCAATGAAGCAAGTTTAATTTAGTAATAGGTGAAAAACCATCCCTACAAAGATGTTAATCAGATACTTGGCTTTGTGGACACTTTTCAGAGAACAAATTTGTTAGCATAAAAATAAAGCCAGAAAATGAAGAGCTGTTTAATCACTCAATTGGATTTTTTTGCCAGCATATTTCTTTTTCTCTGCAACCCACTGCTAAATTGTGCTTCCTAGCTGTTTTTATAAAATCACTGAATCAAATCTAACTCTGATTACATCAGAGAAGGCCAGGTACCCTACACCATAACAGGGGTTTTCGAAATTTTGACTTGTCTACATAAAGATCACCAAAATCTGATAACAAGGTCAATTACATCCCTGGGTGGGATTGAACCACCAACCTTTTGGTTAATAGCCTTACACAGTAACTGATTGCGCCACAGCAACACTTTGCAAAAGTCCATACTGACAAAGGCTAATAAGCATTCATCTAGAACGATTCCTAGAAACATTTTAAAAAGTCAATAATGTGGAGAGTTTTTGTAAGATGTTTCTTCCATCAACCAATGAAGAAACACATTGGTACTTTCCCATGATGAGTGAGTGCTTCAGGATCTCTTGCACTTACATGTGCAGCAGAGGACTGTAATGGAAGCATGCTGGGTCCATAACCCAGAGGTAGGCAGATTGAAACTATCCTCTGCTATATGCATTTTTTTTTGTTAATTAAAGTAATCCAAAACTGGTATTGATATTTTTGCTCTTTTATTTTTACTTAAAGTACAATAACTTTTACCATTTTAATTTGTTTTAATAGTATATTGACAGTATTGTTTTCTTTCAAAAATCCACTTAATTTTCTTTACCCGATTATTAAAATGGTAATTGACAAAAACAAACTACATTGTCATCAGAAGAGCAATACAAAATGTACAAGTGATATATTAAAATCATCTTTCCAGCTTGAATTTCAATGATGCATTGGGGCAACGATTTTGTGAGAAACATCTTACCCTTAAATAAAGATTTTCTTAATTCCTTACCTGTGTGCTAATTAGATATCACCTTGTTTTCACATTAAACAGACTTCCACATGAGAAAGCAGCAAGGATGCAGTGGCGTTAATGTTTCCTGGTGTCAACCTGTATTATTTCAGTAGATATTGAAATGAGGATGCATCTTGCTGCCTTTCCAATGAAGCAAGTTTAATTTAGTAATAGGTGAAAAACCATCCCTACAAAGATGTTAATCCGATACTTGGCTTTGTGGACACTTTTTAGAGAACAAATTAGTTAGCATAAAAATAAAGCCAGAAAATGAAGAGCTGTTTAATCACTCAATTGGATTTTTCTGCCAGCATATTTCATTTTCTCTGCAAACCACTGCTAAATTGTGCTTCCTAGCTGTTTTTTGATAAAATCACTTAATCAAATCTAACTCTGATTACATCAGAGTAGGCCAGGTACCCTACACCATAAGAGGGGGTTTGAAATTTTGACTTGTCTACTTAAAGATCACCAAAATCTGATGACAAGGTCAATAACATCCCTGGGTGGGATTGAACCACCAACCCTTTGGTTAATAACCAAACACACTAACCGATTGCACCACAGAGACACTTTGCAAAAGTACATACTGACAAAGGCTAATAAGCATTCATCTAGAACGTTTCCTAGAAAACTTTAAAAAGTCAATAATCTGGAGAGTTTTTGTAAGATGTTTCTTCCATCAACCAATGAAGAAACGCATTGGTACTTTCCCATGATGAGTGAGTGCTTCAGGTTCTCTTGCACTTACATGTGCAGCAGAGTACTGCAATGGAAGCATGCTGGGCCCCTTAACCCAGAGGTAGGCAGATTGAAACTATCCTCTGCTATATGCATTTTTTTTGTTAATTAAAGTAATCCAAAACTGGGATTGATATTTTTGCTCTTTTATTTTTACTTAAAGTACAATAACTTTTACCATTTTAATTTGTTTTAATAGTATATTGACAGTATTGTTTTCTTTCAAAAATCCACTTAATTTTCTTTACCCTATTATTAAAATGGTAATTGACAAAAACAAACTACATTGTCACCAGAAGAGCAATACAAAATGTACAAGTGATATATTAAAATCATCTTTCCAGCTTGAATTTCAATGATGCATTGGGGCAACGATTTTGTGAGAAACATCTTCACCCTTAAATAAAGATTTTCTTAATTCCTTACCTGTGTGCTAATTAGATATCACCTTGTTTTCACATTAAACAGACTTCCACATGAGAAAGCAGCAAGGATGCAGTGGCGTTAATGTTTCCTGGTGTCAACCTGTATTATTTCAGTAGATATTGAAATGAGGATGCATCTTGCTGCCTTTCCAATGAAGCAAGTTTAATTTAGTAATAGGTGAAAAACCATCCCTACAAAGATGTTAATCAGATACTTGGCTTTGTGGACACTTTTCAGAGAACAAATTTGTTAGCATAAAAATAAAGCCAGAAAATGAAGAGCTGTTTAATCACTCAATTGGATTTTTTTGCCAGCATATTTCTTTTTCTCTGCAAACCACTGCTAAATTGTGCTTCCTAGCTGTTTTTATAAAATCACTGAATCAAATCTAACTCTGATTACATCAGAGAAGGCCAGGTACCCTACACCATAACAGGGGTTTTTGAAATTTTGACTTGTCTACTTAAAGATCACCAAAATCTGATAACAAGGTCAATTACATCCCTGGGTGGGATTGAACCACCAACCTTTTGGTTAATAGCCGTACACACTAACTGATTGCGCCACAGCGACACTTTGCAAAAGTACATACTGACAAAGGCTAATAAGCATTCATCTAGAACGTTTCCTAGAAAAACTTTAAGTAGTCAATAATCTGGAGAGTTTTTGTAAGATGTTTCTTCCATCAACCAATGAAGAAACACATTGGTACTTTCCCATGATGAGTGAGTACTTCAGGATCTCTTGCAATTACATGTGCAGCAGAGTACTGTAATGGAAGCATGCTGGGTCCATAGCCCAGAGGTAGGCAGATTGAAACTATCCTCTGCTATATGCGTTTTTTTTTGTTAATTAAAGTAATCCAAAACTGGGATTGATATTTTTGCTCTTTTATTTTTACTTAAAGTACAATAACTTTTACCATTTTCATTTGTTTTAATAGTATATTGACAGTATTGTTTTCTTTCAAAAATCCACTTAATTTTCTTTACCCGATTATTAAAATGGTAATTGACAAAAACAAACTACATTGTCACCAGAAGAGCAATACAAAATGTACAAGTGATATATTAAAATAATCTTTCCAGCTTGAATTTCAATGATGCATTGGGGCAACGATTTTGTGAGAAACATCTTCACCCTTAAATAAAGATTTTCTTAATTCCTTACCTGTGTGCTAATTAGATATCACCTTGTTTTCACATTAAACAGACTTCCACATGAGAAAGCAGCAAGGATGCAGTGGCGTTAATGTTTCCTGGTGTCAACCTGTATTATTTCAGTAGATATTCAAATGAGGATGCATCTTGCAGCCTTTCCAATGAAGCAAGTTTAATTTAGTAATAGGTGAAAAACCATCCCTACAAAGGTGTTAATCAGAAACTTGGCTTTGTGGACACTTTTCAGAGAACAAATTTGTTAGCATAAAAATAAAGCCAGAAAATGAAGAGCTGTTTAATCACTCAATTGGATTTTTTTGCCAGCATATTTCTTTTTCTCTGCAACCCACTGCTAAATTGTGCTTCCAAGCTGTTTTTATAAAATCACTGAATCAAATCTAACTCTGATTACATCAGAGAAGGCCAGGTACCCTACACCATAAGAGGGGGTTTGAAATTTTGACTTGTCTACATAAAGATCACCAAAATCTGATAACAAGGTCAATTACGTCCCTGGGTGGGATTGAACCACCAACCTTTTGGTTATTAGCCTTACACAGTAACTGATTGCGCCACAGCAACACTTTGCAAAAGTCCATACTGACAAAGGCTAATAAGCATTCATCTAGAACGATTCCTAGAAACATTTTAAAAAGTCAATAATGTGGAGAGTTTTTGTAAGATGTTTCTTCCATCAACCAATGAAGAAACACATTGGTACTTTCCCATGATGAGTGAGTGCTTCAGGATCTCTTGCACTTACATGTGCAGCAGAGTACTGTAATGGAAGCATGCTGGGTCCATAACCCAGAGGTAGGCAGATTGAAACTATCCTCTGCTATATGCATTTTTTTTGTTAATTAAAGTAATCCAAAACTGGGATTGATATTTTTGCTCTTTTATTTTTACTTAAAGTACAATAACTTTTACCATTTTAATTTGTTTTAATAGTATATTGACAGTATTGTTTTCTTTCAAAAATCCAATTAATTTTCTTTACCCGATTATTAAAATGGTAATTGACAAAAACAAACTACATTGTCACCAGAAGAGCAATACAAAATGTACAAATGATATATTAAAATCATCTTTCCAGCTTGAATTTCAATGATGCATTGGGGCAACGATTTTGTGAGAAACATCTTCACCCTTAAATAAAGATTTTCTTAATTCCTTACCTGTGTGCTAATTAGATATCACCTTGTTTTCACATTAAACAGACTTCCACATGAGAAAGCAGCAAGGATGCAGTGGCGTTAATGTTTCCTGGTGTCAACCTGTATTATTTCAGTAGATATTGAAATGAGGATGCACCTTGCTGCCTTTCCAATGAAGCAAGTTTAATTTAGTAATAGGTGAAAAACCATCCCTACAAAGATGTTAATCAGATACTTGGCTTTGTGGACACTTTTCAGAGAACAAATTTGTTAGCATAAAAATAAAGCCAGAAAATGAAGAGCTATTTAATCACTCAATTGGATTTTTTTGCCAGCATATTTCTTTTTCTCTGCAACCCACTGCTAAATTGTGCTTCCTAGCTGTTTTTATAAAATCACTGAATCAAATCTAACTCTGATTACATCAGAGAAGGCCAGGTACCCTACACCATAACAGGGGTTTTCGAAATTTTGACTTGTCTACATAAAGATCACCAAAATCTGATAACAAGGTCAATTACGTCCCTGGGTGGGATTGAACCACCAACCTTTTGGTTAATAGCCTTACGCAGTAACTGATTGCACCACAGCAACACTTTGCAAAAGTCCATACTGACAAAGGCTAATAAGCATTCATCTAGAACGATTCCTAGAAACATTTTAAAAAGTCAATAATGTGGAGAGTTTTTGTAAGATGTTTCTTCCATCAACCAATGAAGAAACACATTGGTACTTTCCCATGATGAGTGAGTGCTTCAGGATCTCTTGCACTTACATGTGCAGCAGAGTACTGTAATGGAAGCATGCTGGGTCCATAACCCAGAGGTAGGCAGATTGAAACTATCCTCTGCTATATGCATTTTTTTTTTGTTAATTAAAGTAATCCAAAACTGGGATTGATATTTTTGCTCTTTTATTTTTACTTAAAGTACAATAACTTTTACCATTTTAATTTGTTTTAATAGTATATTGACAGTATTGTTTTCTTTCAAAAATCCACTTAATTTTCTTTACCCGATTATTAAAATGGTAATTGACAAAAACAAACTACATTATCACCAGAAGAGCAATATAAAATGTTCAAGTAATATATTAAAATCATCTTTCCAGCTTGGATTTCAATGATGCATTGGGGCAACGATTTTGTGAGAAACATCTTCACCCTTAAATAAAGATTTTCTTAATTCCTTACCTGTGTGCTAATTAGAGATCACCTTGTTTTCACATTAAACAGACTTCCACATGAGAAAACAGCAAAGATGCAGTGGCGTTAATGTTTCATGGTGTCAACCTGTATTATTTCCGTAGATATTGAAATGAGGATACATCTTGCTGCCTTTCCAATGAAGCAAGTTTAATTTAGTAATAGGTGAAAAACCATCCCTACAAAGATGTTAATCAGATACTTGGCTTTGTGGACACTTTTCAGAGAACAAATTTGTTATCATAAAAATAAAGCCAGAAAATGAAGAGCTGTTTAATCACTCAATTGGATTTTTCTGCCAGCATTTTTCTTTTTCTCTGCAACCCACTGCTAAATTGTGCTTCCTAGCTGTTTTTTTTATAAAATCACTTAATTAAATCTAACTCTGATTACATCAGAGAAGGCCAGGTACCCTACACCATAAGAGGGGGTTTGCAATTTTGACTTGTCTACTTAAATATCACCAAAATCTGATCACAAGGTCAATCACGTCCCTGGGTGGGATTGAACCACCAACCTTTTGATTAATAGCTGAACACACTAACCGATTGCGCCACAGAGACACTTTGCAAAAAGTAAATACTGACAAAGACTAATAAGCATTCATCTAGAACGTTTCCTAGAAAAACTTTAAAAAGTCAATAATCTGGAGAGTTTTTGTAAGATGTTTCTTCCAGCAACCAATGAAGAAACACATTGGTACTTTCGCATGATGAGTGAGTGCTTCAGGATCTCTTGCACTTACATGTGCAGCAGAGTACTGTAATGGAAGCATGCTGGGTCCATAACCCAGAGGTAGGCAGATTGAAACTATCCTTTGCTATATGCATTTTTTTTTGTTCATTAAAGTAATCCAAAACTGGGATTGATATTTTAGCTTTTATTTTTACTTAAAGTACAATAACTTTTACCATTTTAATTTGTTTTAATAGTATATTGACAGTATTGTTTTCTTTCAAAAATCCACTTAATTTTCTTTACCCGATTATTAAAATGGTAATTGACAAAAACAAACTACATTGTCACCAGAAGAGCAATACAAAATGTACAAGTGATGTATTAAAATCATCTTTCCAGCTTGAATTTCAATGATGCATTGGGGCAACGATTTTGTGAGAAACATCTTCACCCTTAAATAAAGATTTTCTTAATTCCTTACCTGTGTGCTAATTAGATATCACCTTGTTTTCACATTAAACAGACTTCCACATGAGAAAGCAGCAAGGATGCAGTGGCGTTAATGTTTCCTGGTGTCAACCTGTATTATTTCAGTAGATATTGAAATGAGGATGCATCTTGCTGCCTTTCCAATGAAGCAAGTTTAATTTAGTAATAGGTGAAAAACCATTCCTACAAAGATGTTAATCAGATATTTGGCTTTGTGGACACTTTTCAGAGTACAAATTTGTTAGCATAAAAGTAAAGCCAGAAAATGAAGAGCTGTTTAATCACTCAATTGGATTTTTTTGCCAGCATATTTCTTTTTCTCTGCAAACCACTGCTAAATTGTGCTTCCTAGCTGTTTTTATAAAATCACTGAATCAAATCTAACTCTGATTACATCAGAGAAGGCCAGGTACCCAACACCATAACAGGGGTTTTTGAAATTTTGACTTGTCTACTTAAAGATCACCAAAATCTGATAACAAGGTCAATTACGTCCCTGGGTGGGATTGAACCACCAACCTTTTGGTTAATAGCCGTACACACTAACTGATTGCGCCACAGCGACACTTTGCAAAAGTACATACTGACAAAGGCTGATAAGCATTCATCTAGAACGTTTCCAAGAAAAACTTTAAATAGTCAATAATCTGGAGAGTTTTTGTAAGATGTTTCTTCCATCAACCAATGAAGAAACACATTGGTACTTTCCCATGATGAGTGAGTGCTTCAGGATCTCTTGCAATTACATGTGCAGCAGAGTACTGTAATGGAAGCATGCTGGGTCCATAGCCCAGAGGTAGGCAGATTGAAACTATCCTCTGCTATATGCATTTTTTTTTGTTAATTAAAGTAATCCAAAACTGGGATTGATATTTTTGCTCTTTTATTTTTACTTAAAGTACAATAACTTTTACCATTTTAATTTGTTTTAATAGTATATTGACAGTATTGTTTTCTTTCAAAAATCCACTTAATTTTCTTTACCCGATTATTAAAATGGTAATTGACAAAAATAAACTGATGAGGATACTACTGCAGTCTTTGTTTCGTCTGTACCCGCTGAAAGAGCAGCAAAAGGTGGAGATCTTGATGGAACAGTTGAAAGGGCTTGCACTTAGAGAGGTTACTTCCTGGCCTACTGAAGAGAAGAAGACTGTGGACCAGATCCTCAACAGGCTTGCTACCACATTTGACACAAGGACAGTGTCAGAACTTAAAATGCACTTCTTTGCTCGAAAGCAACAACCAGGAGAGTCACTACGGGGCTATGCCCTCAGCTTGCAGGAAGCACTCAGAGATGTTCAGCAAGCAGACCCTGAGCAAGTGCATGACAAAGAGAAAATGTTATTGGACCAGTTCACTGAAGGTGCAAGGGGCGAATTTGTAAAACTCAGCTGCGACTATTGAGATTGCAGAAGCCTGGAAGCACATTCCTGGATTTTAAAGAGGCTGCGATTAAAGTTCTAGGCTCCAGTCTTACTTCAGGGGCTGTTCCACAAGAGTCTATTCCAGAGATGCCACGGTATCAAGAGAATTCTGATGCCCAGGAGTCAAGTTTTAAAGGAGCTACTTACCCACCTACAGTAAAAGGAGTGACAGTGCCATGTTCAAAGACATGCATATTTGACTCTTCTAGTGAGTTACGAAGTCTGCTGGCTGAACTGACACGTGGTGTGACAGAGATGCGCAGAGACCTGCAGATTCTGAAGAGACAGCAGGCACTGCTCCATGAAGAAATGGAATGGTGCCAGGAGAGGAGACCACTGAACAGTTCCCAATGGGACCTACATAGAAACAGGGAGACACTTTTTTCCAACCACTTTGCCTCCCAAAGGCGACCCATTTTTCAAAGCTGTGAAGGAAGCGGACAAATTAAGAGAGAATTTGAGCAGCCAGATCATTTAAACTCCAAATTCATGTGGTTAACCCGTTATGTTAGCCAAAGCCCGGTGGTTCAAGTTTGCATCAATGGAGTCTCAATGCCCGCTCTCTTAGACACTGGATCACTAGTGACCACAATACAAGCAACACAGTTTGAGCAGCATTGGACTGAGGAACAGATGTTTCCGTCAACTTCCACATTGATAAACCCGATTGCAAGCAATGGGCACTGCATCCCTTGCAAAGGATACTCGGAAGCTGAAATTCAAATCGGACGAACAGTGCTACCACAGCAAGGCTTCATCATCACCACTGCCCAAGATGATGGATTGCCTCCAGTGATAGTGGGCATGAATGTGTTGCGGAACTGCTGTGAGGAGCTCGTAGCAGCACTCCAAGGAGAGTTTCAAACTGACAAGCTCCAGGAGAAACAAGGCCTTCAACCTGGGATAGCCAAACAAAAGGGAAGAATGATAACAGAATTATCTGTAAGAGAGGAACATGAAAAAAATAAGGCTAGCCAAATAATGATAGAAATGCCCATCTCCAGTGTCCAGATTATCCGAAAGAATGCTTCAATGTTAGGCATGAATAATATAGCATCCAGTTCTAGAAACTGTGAGCAACCTATTCAAGGAACCAGTTTTGACCACCTGCAAGATAAAAGTCAGATGATAAGACACCTCAAAGCCTTACTGAAGATTGGGAAATACCTGACCAAGCGACAAAGGCAAGAATCCTCGCCAGAACTCCTGAAGTTGTTGAGACAGCGAGAAAGGCTGTTTGAAGAGAAAGGACAGTTGGTTCGATGTAGTGTGGATCCTAATACTCATTATAGGATCAGTCAACTTGTAATTCCAAGACAAAGTGCTTGTTATGTGCTTGAAGAATATCACGACAAGTCAGGTCACCCTGGGTGCAAAAGGATGGAAACAAGCATCTGGAAAAAGTTCTTTTGGGTTGAAATGAGGGAAGACATCAAGAGATGGTGCCGAAACTGTCCAACCTGTTCTGTAAGAAGAACCTTGCTGCCTCTTTCTCTCCAGAATCCATTGTCCCAAACCAGCTGTGATACTGAATCCCAAGATGGAATGGAAGAGGCTCATAAAATGTATTTACAGCAGACTAAGGTGGTTTGTCACCGACAAGGAGGCAAGAAGACTAGGGCTTGCAAAACAGAAAACCACCATAGTCAGCTGCAGTTTTGTACAGCATGTCCCAAAGACAGTTTAGAAAGAGTTCAATACTCATCCATGGCAGGGGGGTTGAGGTTTCCTAGACAAACTTTTCAAGACCATATACTGTCCAGATTTCAACCGATTGCTCCAGGAGCATGTGTTAATGTACTATAGCACAAAAGGAATTATACCTATCAGATACTGATGTTAAAAATGTTGATAAATGTTAATGTTTCAGACATAATCTGTGTTCACTAATGAATGTGACTGGATATAGTGAGAAGTTTATATAGGGATAAAACCAAAATGCGTGAGGACACGCATGTTTTGGGGGGGGGGCACGTGTGATATCCCATAACAACAAGGACATTTTTGACAACAGTGTAGTTGCCTGTGCCATTTTAAATAAAGTTTATTTAAAAGAAAATTGAACAGCAGTTTGAGAAGTCAGTTGGAGCCATGGTGAGGAAAGAGCTGGCGACGCCATTACGCAGAGATGAGCAGCTGAGAGAGGGGAGACAAATAAGCTGAAAATTGCATGAGAGAGTAAGCAGTAGTGCAAAATACAGCAGTGGAAGTGCAGCAATTAACAAGTAAGAACGCCATGACACTCTCAGCCAAGAGAGTGCACAGCAAGTGTCAGAGACAGGAGAGTATAAAGCCTTTATACCAATGCTGACTGGCCTACATCTGAGGGGAAACTGCCTCAGAAACATCTATTGACTGGGTGAGATAAATCCATATTTATACTGAAACCTACTCCACTGCAAAGGACATTATCCTATATTTACTATACCTATGCAGCGATTTACATGGGAAGCAGCTCCAGTTTGTTTTAAACAATCATCTTTACTACACAGAGCTACAATATTTTGTTCACAGCTAAAGGAGACAATAGCTGCATATAACTATGTAACAACATAACCGGGCCCCAACGTGCACATAGAGACTCCCTGCAGTGACACCAATGTTATCTGGGACTAAAATATTGTCTGCATAAGTTGATTTCTATTACTAAGCAACATAGTATTAATCTCAGATTTAGTTATATTACCATTTGTGTAATGACTTAAAGTGTATATGGTGTCTGTGTTTAAGTTGCTTGAATCAAATCTTTCCCTTCCCTACTGTAATCAGTTCCTTTTCTGAGTTATGTGGTAAACCATTTATTCTTTCATACAAAGCCCTGCCTGCCTTTCTTTGTGTCTGGGGAAACCTTGCCTCTCTGCCAGGAATAGAGAAGAGCTGCTGCTGAAGGAGGAATAGTCCATCAAGGTATCCCTGACCTGTTCCACATAGTTTACACACTTGTTATACCGGGGTGTTACATTGTGTGTGACTGACCTTAGGAAGAAACCGGAGCCTCCGCTGCAGTGACCCAGCAACCAGGGCACGGGAGTATACAGTGCCGCTGGGAGTGATGAAGCTGCAGTAAAGATGTCTATTAGACCTAGCCTGCTGCAGCCCTTGTAGATTCTCATAAAAAAAGTTCTTCTTTTCTTGTCAAAATTAATAGCTAAGAATAGGCTGCTTGAGGCAGGCCCCTGTTAAGTGGCCTGCTACTGAAGGCAACAACTACAAACTGAGCTCCCTGTTCATGGAAGCGGGGTTATAGAGGAGAATGCGCTGAGCATCTTGGGAACAGTCAAAAGCTTTGAGCCGGTTGGTGCCTCAGATCAAGATCCTACTCTACACCCCAATGTGAATCCTTGTGGAGTCCAGTGTACCCCACAGAAGAAATTAATGTGTCACACCCATTGGCAGCAACCTTAGAATAGCTGCTGACGGGCACAATTGAGAAAGGAAGGGGGGGGGGACATTTGAATCCAGCACATAGATGCAATTCAAATATGTAATTTGAACCTTCCTATTTTAAAATATAATGGATGAACCTCACCCTGTGAGAACAATCTTCATGATATAGAGATCTCATATGCAAAATAAGTATGAGTTGGGATAGGGCTGGGGAGGGTGGCTGCTCGGGCAGCCCCTCCCCCGTCAAGTTAAGGAGATTCAACTGAGGAAGCACAAGGGAACTCTCGTCTGGGGACAACAACTGCAGGGAGACCACATCTTTTCAGATGAACATGGGAGGGCGGAAGGCTGCCTAATACTGAAGCACCATCAAATATCAAACCATATGCAATAACTAGTACAAGCATTCCTGGGGGAAGGTCTGCAGGAGACGAATTTGCATACGGTGATGTCATCCAAGCAGTGGGCCAAAGTTGGCTGGAACCCTCATCTGCATATGAAAAGAGAAAAGGGTTATGCAGGGCATGGCGGCCTTTTGCGGCGCTTGGATGACCCCTAGTTCGCATTAAACACCTCCACCCTCCTTCGGTGTGGGGCTCATGTTGACTATGCCCCAGCCCCTGAAGCATTCAAGCTGATTTCTTGCAGCAGCTGGGCACTGTAACAGCTCCAGAGCTGCTCTGTAAGGCAAATAAAAGGGTGTGGGCCCTGCAGCACTACCTGTAGTTCGCATTGTGCGTTGGAAGGCACAAAGTAATCAGACGGGAGAAGTCAGGATAGTGCGCAAGGGCATAGAAGGGAGCGGCTCAAGAAAAGAGAAGTGGAAACAGACAGCAAACTAGGCTGGAGAGAGACCTGAGACAAAGAGATCTGAATTATACGAGAGCCGACCAGGGGAAACACAAATTATGCAGTCAAGTTTCCCACATTTGGGGAAATCGCAGGGGCAGCACAGCCAGAGTGCAATGGGTGAGCCTTGCCCTGGGAGAAGCACCTTCAAGATCATAGTATCTCACCTGGCAGGTAAGTAGGAGTTGGGCTAGAGCTGGGGAGGGTCGCTGCTCGGGCACCCCCCTGTCAAGTGAAGGAGATCCAACTGAGGCAGCACAATGGAACTCTCGAAAGAAGAACAAGGCTAGAGGAAGATCTGAGACAAAGAAATCTGACTTTTACCAGAGCTGACCAGCGGAAAACACAAACACAGTCCCCCACTACCACAAATAATGCAGGCGAGTTTCCCACATTTGGGGAAATCACAGGGGTCAGCATACCCAGAATGCAATGAATGAACCTCACCCTGGGTGAACAATCTTCATGACCATGGTGTCTCCTATGCAAAATAAGTATGATTTGGGATAGGGCTGGGGAGGGCCGCTGCTCAGGCACATCTCTGTCAAGTAAAGTTAATTCAACTGAGGCAGCACAAGGGAACTCTCATCTGGGGACAACAACTGCAGGGAGAACACATATTTTCAGATGAACATGGGAGGGCAGAAGGCTGCCTAATACTGAAGCACCCCCAAACAACAAACCAAATGCAACAACTAGTGCAAGCATTCCTGGGGGAAGGCCTGCAGCAGATGGATTTGCATATGGTGATGTTATCCAAGCAATGGGTCAAAGTTGGCTTCAACCCTCATCTGCATATGAAAAGAGAAAAGGGGCGTGCAGGGCATGGCGGCCTTTTGCGGCGCTTGGATGACCCCTAGATCGCATTAAACACCCCCACCCTCCTTTGGTGTGGGGCTCATGTTGGCCATGCCCCATCCCATGAAGCATTCAAGCTGATTTCTTGCAGCAGCTGGGCACTGTAACAGCTCCAGAGCTGCTCTGTAAGGCAAGTAAAAGGGTGTGGGCCCTGCAGCACTACCTGTAGTTTGCATTGTGCATTGGAAGGCACAAAGTAATCAGACGGGAGAAGTCAGGATAGTGCGCAAGGGCATAGAAGGGAGCGGCTCAAGAAAAGAGAAGTGGAAACAGACAGCAAACTAGGCTGGAGAGAGACCTGAGACAAAGAGATCTGAATTATACGAGAGCCGACCAGGGGAAACACAAATTATGCAGTCAAGTTTCCCACATTTGGGGAAATTGCAGGGGCAGCACACCCAGAGTGCAATGGGTGAGCCTTGCCCTGGGAGAAGCACCTTCATGATCATAGTATCTCACCTGGCAGGTAAGTAGGAGTTGGGCTAGAGCTGGGGAGGGTCGCTGCTCGGACACCCCCCTGTCAAGTGAAGGAGATCCAACTGAGGCAGCACAAAGGAACTCTCGAAAGAAGAACAAGGCTAGAGGAAGATCTGAGACAAAGAAATCTGACTTTTACCAGAGCTGACCAGAGGAAAGCACAAACACAGTCCACCACTACCACAAATAATGCAGTCGAGTTTCCCACATTTGGGGAAATCACAGGGGTCAGCATACCCAGAGTGCAATGAATGAACCGCACCCTGGGAGAACAATCTTCATAACAATGGTATCTCCTATGCAAAATAAGTATGATTTGGGATATGGCTGGGGAGGGCCGCTGCTCAGGCACATCTCTGTCAAGTAAAGGAGATTCAACTGAGGCAGCACAAGGGAACTCTCATCTGGGGACAACAACTGCAGGGAGAACACATATTTTCAGATGAACATGGGAGGGCAGAAGGCTGCCTAATACTGAAGCACCCCCAAACAACAAACCAAATGCAACAACTAGTGCAAGCATTTCTGGGGGAAGGCCTGCAGCAGATAGATTTGCATATGGTGATGTCATCCAAGCAGTGGGTCAAAGTTGGCTTCAACCCTCGTCTGCATATGAAAAGAGAAAAGGGGCGTGCAGGGCATGGTGGCCTTTTGCGGCACTTGGCTGACCCCTAGTTTGCATTAAACACCTCCACCCTCCTTCGGTGTGGGGCTCATGTTGGCTATGCCCCAGCCCCTGAAGCATTCAAGCTGATTTCTTGCAGCAGCTGGGCACTGTAACAGCTCCAGAGCTGCTCTGTAAGGCAAGTAAAAGGTTGTGGGCCCTGCAGCACTACCTGTAGTTCGCATTGTGCGTTGGAAGGCACAAAGTAAGCAGAAAGGAGGAGAAGTCAGGATAGTGCGCAAGGGCATAGAAGGGAGCTGCTGAAGAAAAGAGAAGTGGAAACAGACAGCAAACTAGGCTGGAGAGAGACCTGAGACAAAGAGATCTGAATTATACGAGACCTGACCAGGGGAAACACAAATTATGCAGTCAAGTTTCCCACATTTGGGGAAATCGCAGGGGCAGCACACCCAGAGTGCAATGGGTGAGCCTTGCCCTGGGAGAAGCACCTTCATGATCATAGTATCTCACCTGGCAGGTAAGTAGGAGTTGGGCTAGAGCTGGGGAGGGTCGCTGCTCGGGCACCCCCCTGTCAAGTGAAGGAGATCCAACTGAGGCAGCACAAAGGAACTCTCGAAAGAAGAACAAGGCTAGAGGAAGATCTGAGACAAAGAAATCTGACTTTTACCAGAGCTGACCAGAGGAAAGCACAAACACAGTCCACCACTACCACAAATAATGCAGTCGAGTTTCCCACATTTGGGGAAATCACAGGGGTCAGCATACCCAGAGTGCAATGAATGAACCGCACCCTGGGAGAACAATCTTCATAACAATGGTATCTCCTATGCAAAATAAGTATGATTTGGGATATGGCTGGGGAGGGCCGCTGCTCAGGCACATCTCTGTCAAGTAAAGGAGATTCAACTGAGGCAGCACAAGGGAACTCTCATCTGGGGACAACAACTGCAGGGAGAACACATATTTTCAGATGAACATGGGAGGGCAGAAGGCTGCCTAATACTGAAGCACCCCCAAACAACAAACCAAATGCAACAACTAGTGCAAGCATTCCTGGGGGAAGGCCTGCAGCAGATAGATTTGCATATGGTGATGTCATCCAAGCAGTGGGTCAAAGTTGGCTTCAACCCTCGTCTGCATATGAAAAGAGAAAAGGGGCGTGCAGGGCATGGTGGCCTTTTGCGGCACTTGGCTGACCCCTAGTTTGCATTAAACACCTCCACCCTCCTTCGGTGTAGGGCTCATGTTGGCTATGCCCCAGCCCCTGAAGCATTCAAGCTGATTTCTTGCAGCAGCTGGGCACTGTAACAGCTCCAGAGCTGCTCTGTAAGTCAAGTAAAAGGGTGTGGGCCCTGCAGCACTACCTGTAGTTCGCATTGTGCGTTGGAAGGCACAAAGTAAGCAGAAAGGAGGAGAAGTCAGGATAGTGCGCAAGGGCATAGAAGGGAGCGGCTCAAGAAAAGAGAAGTGGCAACAGACAGCAAACTAGGCTGGAGAGAGACCTGAGACAAAGAGATCTGAATTATACGAGACCTGACCAGGGGAAACACAAATTATGCAGTCAAGTTTCCCACATTTGGGGAAATCGCAGGGGCAGCACACCCAGAGTGCAATGGGTGAGCCTTGCCCTGGGAGAAGCACCTTCATGATCATAGTATCTCACCTGGCAGGTAAGTAGGAGTTGGGCTAGAGCTGGGGAGGGTCGCTGCTCGGGCACCCCCCTGTCAAGTGAAGGAGATCCAACTGAGGCAGCACAAGGAAACTCTCGAAAGAAGAACAAGGCTAGAGGAAGATCTGAAACAAAGAAATCTGACTTTTACCAGAGAGCAGAGGAAAACACAAACACAGTCCCCCACTACCAACAAATAAAGCAGTCGCGTTTCCCACATTTGGGGAAATCACAGGGGTCAGCATACCCAGAATGCAATGAATGAACCTCACCCTGGGAGAGTAATCTTCATGACCATGGTATCTCCTATGCAAAATAAGTATGATTTGGGATAGGGCTGGGGAGGGCCGCTGCTCATGCACATCTCTGTCAAGTAAAGGAGATTCAACTGAGGCAGCACAAGGGAACTCTCATCTGGGGACAACAACTGCAGGGAGAACACATATTTTCAGATGAACATGGGAGGGCAGAAGGCTGCCTAATACTGAAGCACCCCCAAACAACAAACCAAATGCAACAACTAGTGCAAGCATTCCTGGGGGAAGTTCTGCAGAAGACGGATTTGCATACGGTGATGTCATCCAAGCAGTGGGTCAAAGTTGGCTTCAACCCTCATCTGCATATGAAAAGAGAAAAGGGGCGTGCAGGGCATGGCGGCCTTTTGCGGTGCTTGGATGACCCCTAGTTCGCATTAAACACCCCACCCTCCTTTGGTGTGGGGCTCATGTTGGCCATGCCCCATCCCCTGAAGCATTCAAGCTGATTTATTGCAGCAGCTGGGCACTGTAACAGCTCCAGAGCTGCTCTGAACGGCAAGTAAAAGGGTGTGGGCCCTGCAGCACTACCTGTAGTTTGCATTGTGCATTGGAAGGCACAAAGTAAGCAGACGGGAGAAGTCAGGATAGTGCGCAAGGGCATAGAAGGGAGCGGCTCAAGAAAAGAGAAGTTGAAACAGACAGCAAACTAGGCTGGAGAGAGTCCTGAGACAAAGAGATCTGAATTATACGAGAGCCGACCAGGGGAAACACAAATTATGCAGTCAAGTTTCCCACATTTGGGGAAATCGCAGGAGCAGCACACCCAGAGTGCAATGGGTGAGCCTTGCCCTGGGAGAAGCACCTACATGATCATAGTATCTCACCTGCCAGGTAAGTAGAAGTTGGGCTAGAGCTGGGGAGGGTCGCTGCTCGGGTACCCCCCTGTCAAGTGAAGGAGATCCAACTGAGGCAGCACAAGGGAACTCTCGAAAGAAGAACAAGGCTAAAGGAAGATCTGAGACAAAGAAATCTGACTTTTACCAGAGCTGACCAGAGGAAAGCACAAACACAGTCCCCCACTACCACAAATAAAGCAGTCGAGTTTCCCACATTTGGGGAAATCACAGGGGTCAGCATACCCAGAATGCAATGAATGAACCTCACCGTGGGAGAACAATCTTCATGACCATGGTATCTCCTATGCAAAATAAGTATGATTTGGGATAGGGCTGGGGAGGGCCGCTGCTCAGGCACATCTCTGTCAAGTAAAGGAGATTCAACTGAGGCAGCACAAGGGAACTCTCATCTGGGGACAACAACTGCAGGGAGAACACATATTTTCAGATGAACATGGGAGGGCAGAAGGCTGCCTAATACTGAAGCACCCCCAAACAACAAACCAAATGCAACAACTAGTGCAAGCATTCCTGGGGGAAGGCCTGCAGCAGATGGATTTGCATACGGTGATGTCATCCAAGCAGTGGGTCAAAGTTGGCTTCAACCCTCGTCTGCATATGAAAAGAGAAAAGGGGCGTGCAGGGCATGGCGGCCTTTTGCGGCGCTTGGATGACCCCTAGTTCGCATTAAACACCTCCACCCTCCTTCGGTGTGGGGCTCATGTTGGCTATGCCCCAGCCCCTGAAGCATTCAAGCTGATTTCTTGCAGCAGCTGGGCACTGTAACAGCTCCAGAGCTGCTCTGTACGGCAAGTAAAAGGGTGTGGGCCCTGCAGCACTACCTGTAGTTTGCATTGTGCATTGGAAGGCACAAAGTAAGCAGACAGGAGGAGAAGTCAGGATAGTGCACAAGGGTATAAAAGGGAGGGGCTCATGAAAAAAGAAGTGGAAACAGACAGCAAACTAGGCTGGAGAGAGACCTGAGACAAAGAGATCTGAATTATACGAGAGCCGACCAGGGGAAACACAAATTATGCAGTCAAGCTTCCCACATTTGGGGAAATCAGAGTGCAATGGGTGAGCCTTGCCCTGGGAGAAGCACCTTCATGATCATAGTATCTCACCTGGCAGGTAAGTAGGAGTTGGGCTAGAGCTGGGGAGGGTCGCTGCTCGGGCACCCCTCTGTCAAGTGAAAGAGATCCAACTGAGGCAGCACAAGGAAACTCTCGAAAGAAGAACAAGGCTAGAGGAAGATCTGAGACAAATAAATCTGACTTTTACCAGAGCTGACCAGAGGAAAGCACAAACACAGTCCCCCACTACCACAAATAATGCAGTCGAGTTTCCCACATTTTGGAAATCACAGGGGTCAGCATACCCAGAATGCAATGAATGAACCTCACCCTGGGAGAACAATCTTCATGACCATGGTATCTCCTATGCAAAATAAGTATGATTTGGGATAGGGCTGGGGAGGGCCGCTGCTCAGGCACATCTCTGTCAAGTAAAGGAGATTCAACTGAGGCAGCACAAGGGAACTCTCATCTGGGGACAACAACTGCAGGGAGAACACATATTTTCAGATGAACATGGGAGGGCAGAAGGCTGACTAATACTGAAGCACCCCCAAACAACAAACCAAATGCAACAACTAGTGCAAGCATTCCTGGGGGAAGGCCTGCAGCAGATGGATTTGCATACGGTGATGTCATCCAAGCAGTGGGTCAAAGTTGGCTTCAACCCTCGTCTGCATATGAAAAGAGAAAAGGGGCGTGCAGGGCATGGCGGCCTTTTGCGGCGCTTGGATGACCCCTAGTTCACATTAAACACCTCCACCCTCCTTCGGTGTGGGGCTCATGTTGGCTGTGCCCCAGCCCCTGAAGCATTCAAGCTGATTTCTTGCAGTAGCTGGGCACTGTAACAGCTCCAGAGCTGCTCTGTACGGCAAGTAAAAGGGTGTGGGCCCTACAGCACTACCTGTAGTTTGCATTGTGCATTGGAAGGCACAAAGTAAGCAGACAGGAGGAGAAGTCAGGATAGTGCACAAGGGTATAAAAGGGAGGGGCTCATGAAAAAAGAAGTGGAAACAGACAGCAAACTAGGCTGGAGAGAGACCTGAGACAAAGAGATCTGAATTATACGAGAGCCGACCAGGGGAAACACAAATTATGCAGTCAAGCTTCCCACATTTGGGGAAATCGCAGGGGCACCACACCCAGAGTGCAATGGGTGAGCCTTGCCCTGGGAGAAGCACCTTCATGATCATAGTATCTCACCTGGCAAGTAAGTAGGAGTTGGGCTAGAGCTGGGGAGGGTCGCTGCTCGGGCACCCCCCTGTCAAGTGAAAGAGATCCAACTGAGGCAGCACAAGGGAACTCTCGAAAGAAGAACAAGGCTAGAGGAAGATCTGAGACAAATAAATCTGACTTTTACCAGAGCTGTCCAGAGGAAAGCACAAACACAGTCCCCCACTACCACAAATAATGCAGTTGAGTTTCCCACATTTGGGGAAATCACAGGGGTCAGCATACCCAGAATGCAATGAATGAACCTCACCCTGGGAGAACAATCTTCATGACCATGGTATCGCCTATGCAAAATAAGTATGATTTGGGATAGGGCTGGGGAGGGCCGCTGCTCAGGCACATCTCTGTCAAGTAAAGGAGATTCAACTGAGGCAGCACAAGGGAACTCTCATCTGGGGACAACAACTGCAGGGAGAACACATATTTTCAGATAAACATGGGAGGGCAGAAGGCAGCCTAATACTGAAGCACCCCCAAACAACAAACCAAATGCAACAACTAGTACAAGCATTCCTGGGGGAAGGCCTGCAGCAGATGGATTTGCATATGGTGATGTCATCCAAGCAGTGGGTCAAAGTTGGCTTCAACCCTCGTCTGCATATGAAAAGAGAAAAGGGGCGTGCAGGGCATGGCGGCCTTTTGCGGCGCTTGGATGACCCCTAGTTCGCATTAAACACCTCCACCCTCCTTCGGTGTGGGGCTCATGTTGGCTATGCCCCAGCCCCTGAAGCATTCAAGCTGATTTCTTGCAGCAGCTGGGCACTGTAACAGCTCCAGAGCTGCTCTGAACGGCAAGTAAAAGGGTGTGGGCCCTGCAGCACTACCTGTAGTTTGCATTGTGCATTGGAAGGCACAAAGTAAGCAGACGGGAGAAGTCAGGATAGTGCGCAAGGGCATAGAAGGGAGCGGCTCAAGAAAAGAGAAGTTGAAACAGACAGCAAACTAGGCTGGAGAGAGACCTGAGACAAAGAGATCTGAATTATATGAGAGCCGACCAGGGGAAACACAAATTATGCAGTCAAGTTTCCCACATTTGGGAAAATCGCAGGAGCAGCACACCCAGAGTGCAATGGGTGAGCCTTGCCCTGGGAGAAGCACCTACATGATCATAGTATCTCACCTGCCAGGTAAGTAGAAGTTGGGCTAGAGCTGGGGAGGGTCGCTGCTCGGGTACCCCCCTGTCAAGTGAAGGAGATTCAACTGAGGTAGCACAAGGGAACTCTCGAAAGAAGAACAAGGCTAGAGGAAGATCTGAGACAAATAAATCTGACTTTTACCAGAGCTGACCAGAGGAAAGCACAAACACAGTCCCCCACTACCACAAATAATGCAGTCGAGTTTCCCACATTTGGGGAAATCACAGGGGTCAGCATACCCAGAATGCAATGAATGAACCTCACCCTGGGAGAACAATCTTCATGACCATGGTATCTCCTATGCAAAATAAGTATGATTTGGGATAGGGCTGGGGAGGGCCGCTGCTCAGGCACATCTCTGTCAAGTAAAGGAGATTCAACTGAGGCAGCACAAGGGAACTCTCATCTGGGGACAACAACTGCAGGGAGAACACATATTTTCAGATGAACATGGGAGGGCAGAAGGCTGCCTAATAATGAAGCACCCCCAAACAACAAACCAAATGCAACAACTAGTGCAAGCATTCCTGGGGGAAGGCCTGCAGCAGATGGATTTGCATACGGTGATGTCATCCAAGCAGTGGGTCAAAGTTGGCTTCAACCCTCGTCTGCATATGAAAAGAGAAAAGGGGCGTGCAGGGCATAGCGGCCTTTTGCGGCGCTTGGATGACCCCTAGTTCGCATTAAACACCTCCACCCTCCTTCGGTGTGGGGCTCATGTTGGCTATGCCCCAGCCCCTGAAGCATTCAAGCTGATTTCTTGCAGCAGCTGGGCACTGTAACAGCTCCAGAGCTGCTCTGTACGGCAAGTAAAAGGGTGTGGGCCCTGCAGCACTACCAGTAGTTTGCATTGTGCATTGGAAGGCACAAAGTAAGCAGACAAGAGGAGAAGTCAGGATAGTGCACAAGGGTATAAAAGGGAGGGGCTCATGAAAAAAGAAGTGGAAACAGACAGCAAACTAGGCTGGAGAGAGACCTGAGACAAAGAGATCTGAATTATACGAGAGCCGACCAGGGGAAACACAAATTATGCAGTCAAGCTTCCCACATTTGGGGAAATCGCAGGGGCACCACACCCAGAGTGCAATGGGTGAGCCTTGCCCTGGGAAAAGCACCTTCATGATCATAGTATCTCACCTGGCAGGTAAGTAGGAGTTGGGCTAGAGCTGGGGAGGGTCGCTACTCGGGCACCCCCCTGTCAAGTGAAAGAGATCCAACTGAGGCAGCACAAGGGAACTCTCGAAAGAAGAACAAGGCTAGAGGAAGATCTGAGACAAATAAATCTGACTTTTACCAGAGCTGACCAGAGGAAAGCACAAACACAGTCCCCCACTACCACAAATAATGCAGTCGAGTTTCCCACATTTGGGGAAATCACAGGGGTCAGCATACCCAGAATGCAATGAATGAACCTCACCCTGGGAGAACAATCTTCATGACCATGGTATCGCCTATGCAAAATAAGTATGATTTGGGATAGGGCTGGGGAGGGCCGCTGCTCAGGCACATCTCTGTCAAGTAAAGGAGATTCAGCTGAGGCAGCACAAGGGAACTCTCATCTGGGGACAACAACTGCAGGGAGAACACATATTTTCATATAAAAATCTTGGTCATGCTCTGGTTTCTCTTCAGAACGAACAAATCTTTCGCCTCTTACTAAAGATTTCCGTGGAGAGGCGCAAAACCGAGTTTTATCTCAATTTTTGCATGCCCCATCTTTTTGGGGTTTCTTTTACCGGTTTAAAGATAGAATGAGTGTGCTTTAATGTAAGCTCATTTGCATAGAAATGACAGTAAATGTTTATTTATGTTCAAACAGAACTTTCTTGACCATGCTACTTGCTTTAAAGATCTGGGAGCACATGGAATACAGTACAAACCATGCTTATAGCAAGGAGAAGCCAGGTGAGAAATCTGCTTTCTTTCAAATTGGGCACTCACTTTGATCTGAATGAGGACTGCTGGCACAGCACTCAGGCGACAGGTGGAATCTTGGTCATGCTCTGGTTTCTCTTCAGAACGAACAAATCTTTCGCCTTTTATTAAAGATTATCCGTGGAGAGGAGCAAAACTGAATTTTATCTCAATTTTTGCATGCCCCATATTATTGGGGTTTCTTTTATCAGTTTAAAGACAGAACGAGTGTGCTTTCTTGTTAGCTTTAATGTAAGTTTATTTGCATAACAATGACAATAAATGTCTGTTTCTTTTCAAGCAGAACTTTCTTGACCATACTAATTGCTTGAAAGATCTGGGAGCACATGGAAAAGAGTACAAACCATGTTTATAGCAAGGGGAAGCCTGGTGAGAAATCTGCTTTCTTTCTTTCAAATTGGGTGCTCACTTTGAGCTGAATGAGGACTGCTGGCATGGCACTCAGGCGACAGGTGGAATCTTGGTCATGCTCTGGTTTCTCTTCAGAACAAACAAATCTTTCGCCTTTTACTAAAGATTTCCGTGGAGAGGAGCAAAACTGAGTTTTATCTCAATTTTTGCATGCCCCATATCATACCTCCCAACTGTCCCGATTTTCGCGGGACAGTCCCGTTTTTTGGGGACTGTCCCGCTGTCCCACCTGCGGGCCGCAGTGTCCCGCGGTGGGGAGGACAATTGGGAGGCTCTGTCTGTCGCTGCCCTGCTTAGCAGAGCAGCGGTGAATAGACGCTGTGCGCATGCGCACAGCGTCTATTCACTGAAGTCAGAGGGAGAGGTGGCATGCCAGCGGCTCACAGAGCGCTGGGCATGCCCGCTCAGTGCCGAAAACGGGGGCGTGACTCGCGATCGCGGGTCCTCCCGCGAAGCCACGCCCCCTTTTACTTAGGCCACACCCTTTTTGGGAGCGCGCGCGACTTCGCCGCGCGTGTGTCCCTCTTTGCGAGCCGACAAAGTTGGGAGGTATGCCCATATTATTGGGGTTTCTTTTATCAGTTTAAAGACAGAACGAGTGTGCTTTCTGGTTAGCTTTAATGTAAGTTTATTTGCATAACAATGACAGTAAATGTTTGTTTCTTTTCAAACAGAACTTTCTTGACCATGCTACTTGCTTGAAAGATCTGGGAGCACATGGAAAACAGTACAAACCATGCAGTATCACAAGAGCCTTTATTTGATCTTTCATGAAGATAGAGCAGAATTGAGGACACGTCAACAATTTCTGCCGAAGGTGGTTCATCTTTCCACATGGTGCCTTTGGCCACTGACACCTTCGTTGAGTCAAAGTCTCTGGCTGTGGTCAGAACTTTGAAAATTTATGTCACCAGAACGGTTCAGATTAGGAAAACAGAGGCTCTGTTTGTCCTGTATGCTCCCAACAGGATTGGGTGTCCTGCTTCCATGTAGACCATTATGCGCTGGATCTGTGGTAAGATTCAGCATGCTCATTCCATGGCAGGATTGCCGTTACTGAATTAGGTGAAGACCCATTCTACTAGAAAGGTGGGTTCATCCTGGGCAGCTGGTCGGGGAGTCTCGGCATTGCAACTTTGCCGAGCAGCTATTTAGTAAACACTTTTGCTAAGTTTTACAAGTTTGATACCTTGGCCGATGATAACTTCAAGTTGGGTCATTCGGTGCTGCAGAGTCGTACGCACTCTTCCACCCGTTCAAGAGCTTTGGTATAACCCCATGGTTCTTAATGTGACCCCAGCATCCTCTAGGTCGTATGAGAAAATAGGATTTTAATACCTACCGGTAAATCCTTTTCTCTTAGTCTGTAGAGGATGCTGGGCACCCGTCCCAGTCCATACTGTGTCTGCAGTTATTACTTGTGGTTATACACATGTTGTGTTATGGTTCTGGTCAGCTTTTTGCTGCAATTGTTCATGCCGTTGGCTTGTGTTCTGTTGAATGCCACGTTCTGCGGCATGCTTAAGGTGTGAGCTGGTAAGATGCTCACCTTAGTTTAACAATAAATCCTTTCCTCGAAATGTCCGTCTCCATGGGCACAGTTCCTATAACTGGAGTCTGGAGGAGGGGCATAGAGGGAGGAGCCAGTTCACACCCTTTGATAGTCTTAAAGTGCCCATGTCTCTTGCGGATCCCGTCTATACCCCATGGTTCTTAATGTGACCCCAGCATCCTCTACGGACTAAGAGAAAAGGATGCCCTTGCGCACTATCCTGACTTCTCCTCCCGTCTGCTTACTTTGTGCCTTCCAACGCACAATGCAAACTACAGGTGGTGCTGCAGGGCCCACACCCTTTTACTTGCCTTACAGAACAGCTCTGGAGCTGTTACAGTGCCCAGCTGCTGCAAGAAATCAGCTTGAATGCTTCAGGGGATGGGGCATGGCCAACATGAGCCCCACACCAAAGGAGGGTGGGGGTGTTTAATGAGAACTAGGGGTCATCCAAGCACTGCAAAAGGCCGCCATGCCCTGCACGCCCCTTTTCTCTTTTCATATGCAGATGAGGGTTCCAGCCAACTTTGGCCCACTGCTTGAATAACATCACTGTATGCAAATCCGTCTGCTGCAGACCTTCCCCCAGGAAGGCTTGTACTAGATGTTGCATATGGTTTGATATTTGATGGTGCTTCAGTATTAGGCAGCCTTCCGCCCTCCCATGTTCATCTGAAAAGATGTGGTCTCCCTGCAGTTGTTGTCCCCAGACGAGAGTTCCCTTGTGCTTCCTCAGTTGAATCTCCTTAACTTGACGGGGGAGGGGCTGCCCGAGCAGCCACCCTCCCCAGCCCTATCCCAACTCATACTTATTTTGCATATGAGATCTCTTGATCATGAAGATTGTTATCACAGGGTGAGGTTCATCCATTATATTTTAAAATAGGAAGGTACAAATTACATATTTGAATTGCATTTATGTGCTGGATTCAAATGTCCCCCCCCCCCTTCCTTTCTCAATTGTGCCCGTCAGCAGCTATTCTAAGGTTGCTGCCAATGGGTGTGACACATTAATTTCTTCTGTGGGGTACACTGGACTCCACAAGGATTCACATTGGGGTGTAGAGTAGGATCTTGATCTGAGGCACCAACCGGCTCAAAGCTTTTGACTGTTCCCAAGATGCTCAGTGCATTCTCCTCTATAACCCCGCTTCCATGAACAGGGAGCTCAGTTTGTAGTTGGTGCCTTCAGTAGCAGGCCACTTAACAGGGGCCTGCCTCAGGCAGCCTATTCTTAGCTATAAATTTTGACAAGAAAAGAAGAACTTGTTTTATGAGAATCTACAAGGGCTGCAGCAGGCTAGGTCTAATAGACATCTTTACTGCAGCTTCATCACTCCCAGCGGCGCTGTATACTCCCGTGCCCTGGTTGCTGGGTCACTGCAGCGGAGGGTCCGGTTTCATCCTAAGGTCAGTCACACACACACCACCCTTCCGGATCACGAGGCCACTGATGAAGGGGAGCGTGGCCGTAGGGGGTGGACCGTGTGCGCACTGGCGTGGACACTGATTACTGGGCAGCCGCTCCACTAGCCACCAGGTACAGTTAAGGAGCACAGGTCTGGGGGTTTTTCTCCTATATTAACCCAATTTTGTACTGCCCGCAGCGCATTGTGATAGGTAATAGGGCCTGATTCAGGTTGGATTGCAATCACAATAAGCGATCCAACTGCAAAAATTGCTAAGAGCATACGCATGTGCCTGCATTTTCTGCGGCACCCCGCAGAGAATGCGATCGCCTCTGCCTGTCAATCGGGGCGGGGGGGGGATAGGTGGGTCAGCAACACTCCATTTCCAAGTCAGGGATGGAGCGGTGCGGGGGCAAGGCTTCAAAATGGGGTCTGCAACGGAGGAGACACAGGGGGCGTGGTCACAGCGGCTGTATGACATCACATTCAGCCGCTGTGATCACAAAAATGGTGGCGGCTTCCTGCGCGCACATACAGTCTGCACCAGCAGGAGGCTACACCATTTTTTATGATCACGCTGAACTGCAGTGCGACTGCAATTACAGCATGGTCAAGAAGGGAGGCGTCATGCTGGGTGGCCATGCCCTTTCACTGTGCAGGAGCCAGCACTGCTCACACACTAGTCCCTGGGTGCAGCCCCCAACCCCCGGGACACCCGGAGCAACAAAATGTAGATTCAGGCCACCAGGCCACGCCCCTACCTATGAAACCATGCCTCCTTTTTACCATTGCGCTGCTTATCTGCGCGCACTGCATTACAATCTCCCTCGCCACCTCTCTGGGTGTCACCAGTGATAGTGACACCTCTGCCATGCTTGTAGCAGCTGGTCCTAAGATCTACGCCTCAAGCCCTGAGTGTTTGCCCTTGTGACTTGTTGATCATCATAGCGAAGCAGATGCTTACAGAAAACTGCAGGGGCTTAGATTGAAAATAAAAAAATTGATGGGTATAAGGTAGAGAGGAGCGGGTTCGGTTCTCCGAGAACCGAATTCCCCACGAACTCCACGTTGTTTACACTGGTCCGAGGCAGGCTCGGTTGTTCCCGCCTGACTCGGAAAACCTGAACAAGGGAAAATGTCATCATCCCGCTGTCGGATTCTCGCGAGATTCGGATTCCATATAAAGAGCTGCTTGTTGCCGCCATTTTTACTCGTGCTTTGAAGAGAGAGCGGAATGGACGTGGCTATGTTCTCTCAGTGGAAATCTCAATATCAGTGCTCAGTATCAGTGGTTACTTATTGCTGCTCAGTAATACTAGTAGTGTGTCTCTCCTGCTCAGTGTCAGTTCTCAGTAGTATCCTCATCAGTGCTCAGTATCACTGCTCATTGTCTTGTGCTGCATTGTGGTGCTCAGCATACTACAGTACATTACTAATAGTCCAGTGCTGCATCTTGCTGCTCAGTGTCAGTTCTAGTATCCTCATCAGTGCTCACTATCACTGTTCATTGCATTTTGGTTTTCTGTATACTACAGTAACATAGTAATATAGTAACATATAGTAACATAGTTTTTGAGGTTGAATAGAGGCAAATTGCCCATCGTGTTCAACCTGTTTTAAGTTGTGATGATTCTACATACTTGCTGAATAATGTTTTATGACTAGTTAGCTACTATAACTCATGTTACCCCCGGATTAACCATGTTGATATTTTAAGTATTATAACCTTAGATAGCTTTTTCATTCAGAAATGTATCCATTCCTTTTTTAAATCCAATTACAGAGTCCGCCATTACCACCTTCCCTGGCAGGGAATTCCACATCCTGATTGCCCTAACAGTGAAGATCATAGTATCTCACCTGGCAGGTAAGTAGGAGTTGGGCTAGAGCTGTGGAGGATTGCTGCTTGGGCACCCCCTGTCAAGTGAAGGAGATCCAACTGAGGCAGCACAAGGGAACTCTCGAAAGAAGAACAAGGCTAGAGGAAGATCTGAGACAAAGAAATCTGACTTTTACCAGAGCTGACCAGAGGAAAGCACAAACACAGTCCCCCACTACCACAAATAATGCAGTCGAGTTTCCCACATTTGGGGAAATCACAGGGGTCAGCATACCCAGAATGCAATGAATGAACCTCACCCTGGGAGAACAATCTTCATGACCATGGTATCTCCTATGCAAAATAAGTATGATTTGGGATAGGGCTGGGGAGGGCCGCTGCTCAGGCACATCTCTGTCAAGTAAAGGAGATTCAACTGAGGCAGCACAAGGGAACTCTCATCTGGGGACAACAACTGCAGGGAGAACACATATTTTCAGATGAAAATCTTGGTCATGCTCTGGTTTCTCTTCAGAACGAACAAATCTTTCGCCTTTTACTAAAGATTTCCGTGGAGAGGAGCAAAACTGAGTTTTACCTCAATTTTTGCATGCCCCATCTTTTTGGATTTTCTTTTATCGGTTTAAAGATAGAATGAGTGTGCTTTAATGAAAGCTCATTTGCATAGAAATTACAGTAAATGTTTGTTACTTTTCAAACAGAACTTTCTTGACCATGCTACTTGCTTGAAAGATCTGGGAGCACATGGAATACAGTACAAACCATGCTTATAGCAAGGAGAAGCCAGGTGAGAAATCTGCTTTCTTTCAAATTGGGCGCTCACTTTGATCTGAATGAGGACTGCTGGCATGGCACTCAGGCGACAGGTGGAATCTTGGTCATGCTCTGGTTTCTCTTCAGAACGAACAAATCTTTCGCCTTTTACTAAAGATTTCCGTGGAGAGGAGCAAAACTGAGTTTTATCTCAAATTTTGCATGCCCCATCTTATTGGGGTTTTATTTTATCTGTTTAAAGATAGAACGAGTGTGCTTTAATGTAAGCTCATTTGCATAGAAATGACAGTAAATGTTTGTTTCTTTTCAAACAGAACTTTCTTGACTATACTAATTGCTTGAAAGATCTGGGAACACATGGAAAAGAGTACAAACCATGTTTATAGCTAGGGGAAGCCTGGTGAGAAATCTGCTTTCTTTCTTTCAAATTGGGTGCTCACTTTGAGCTCAATGAGAACTGCTGGCATGGCACTCAGGCGACAGGTGGAATCTTGGTCATGCTCTGGTTTCTCTTCAGAACTAACAAATATTTCGCCTTTTATTAAAGATTTCCGTGGAGAGGAGCAAAACTGAGTTTTATCTCAATTTTTGCATGCCCCATATTATTGGGGTTTCTTTTATCAGTTTAAAGACAGAACGAGTGTGCTTTCTTGTTAGCTTTAATGTAAGTTGCCATAGATGCAGTGAAACACATGTGTAGGGCACGGCGTGTCCGCGTGTATTTGACTCATGTGAAATGTTATAAAACAAAAATATATGATTATGATGTTAGCTGTTAGTCTCCACTAATAGGGAATAGAAGCTGAGCTATAAGAAAGGAATACACTAGATATGATGTCACTTAGCAATTACAATGTCTAAAGTGCATACAGATAGCTACTAATAACTCTTGATAAGAAAGTATATCAGTGTGGGTATATTTATATGATGGGATATTGGGACTAGTGAATATATATCACTCCTGCTGTCCAGATTGGCAATAACCAGACAATTATGATAAGAGTAGAGATGTCACATGGGCTGCTATAGATATTAATTTAATGCTGTATGTGTCATTTGTTACAAATGGATACATTTTCTATGAGTCAGCCTAGCAGCTGCATGTTCTAACAGAACACTATCCTCACACAGAATCTGCTAACCTTGAGATAACTAAATGACAGTGTGTAACAGTCTCTTTACTATAAGACTGTTACAAAGTAATATATATATTTGAAGTCAGTCTAGCAGCTGTGTGTTCCAGCAGTTTATAAGACAAAGAAAATCTCCTATTGTGGAATCTAGACACATGGGACTGCTGGCCTGTGTCATACTATTTCTATGTAATACCAGTAACATGTATATAACTGTTACATAATTGTTACAAATGGATAAATCTTTGAGTCAGCCTAGCAGCTGCATGTCCTAACAGGACACCATAAATCCTTTACAGTGTAACAAATTGATTGGTAACACTTAAAGGCTGGAGAGCAGTTATATGCCTTACTAGCATACTCAATATACCACATTATTACACCAGTTACCACGATTATTGACAGCGCATTTGATATATTATATTACCCTCACACTGAGTCTGTTTACCTTTAGATAACTAAGTGACCGAATATGTAACAGTTTCTCTATCATAAGACTGTTACAAAGTGAGATAGATATATTTGGAAGTCAGTCAAACAGCTGTGTGTTTCAGCGGTTTATAAGAAAATTCCTCATTGTGGAATCTGGACCACTAAGGGTTATTATATATATAGCACATGGAATTGCCACATCTCCCTATATGATAATTTCATTACACTGTAACATAATAAGAATTAACTCTTTAACAGTGTAAATAGAGAGTAATGAATCTCTGACACATGGAATATATTATTTCTTAGATGAATTGGATAAACCATTATGACAGACACTTTGCTTCTTAATAAGAATTGAGGTGGCTATACCTCTAAGGAAAGCATTATTGCCTACGCCTAGATCAGATTAAATAAGATCTGGCTGAATATATGAAGGAAGGTTGCTATTTATATGAGAATTGGAATTGCTATATTCCTTAAGGCAACCCCACCGATTGATATATGTTGTCAATTAAGTATATCTGAACGGCTATATCTGGACCAGATTTAATAAGATCTGGCTGATTATATGAAGGAGGGCTGCTATTTATATTGGAATTGCCATATTCCTTAAGGCAACCGCACCTGTTGGTATATCTCGCCAATTAACTATATCTAAACAGCTAAATTAAAGCTATTCATCATTTTTTTAGTTTGGATATTAATAAATATGATCTTTCCATGATCCATAGAGATTTCCCTATCAAGTGATTCCTTATCCGATATAGAAAGCTATCCCCCTGTGGTATTGAATTTAGGAATATAGTCTTAGGGGACACAGAGAAATAAGTGATCCCCATCTACCTAAGCACCCCACAAATTGGAGGTTAGCTTACCGGTTATACTCAATCACCCCCACAAATTCGCCAATGGGGATGGCTTCCCGGGAGGTAACCCCTATTGAGTGAAGGGAGTATATAGGATACGACCCAGTGGTACCTGACGACATAGATACTAACAGCTATTTAATAACATTACGCTAGAAAGTGATTATTAGCAACATATATATCTATATAAACAACCCCGCCAGGGTTGTGCCTTCAAAAATAATCACACACGGACACGCTTTTTAAACCTTTTTTTCACATCTCTTTATTCTTCTTATGCACATGTATGTTAGTTCTGTGATTTTAACATTTATGTTTCACTGCAGTTTGGGATAATAATATTAATATTTATCCAATTTTAATACATACTTAATAAAGGTTATATTTTATGATTCATTCATTCTGTCCAGTGCGTCAACAGTGCAGATTTCTTCTTGTTTTTTCTCCCAAATTCTATAACAATGACAGTAAATGTTGTTTATTTTCAAACAGAACTTTCTTGACCATGCTACTTGCTTGAAAGATCTGGGAGCACATGGAAAACAGTACAAACCATGCAGTATCACAAGAGCCTTTATTTGATCTTTCATGAAGATAGAGCAGAATTGAGGACACGTCAACAATTTCTGCCGAAGGTGGTTCATCTTTCCACATGGTGCCTTTGGCCACTGACACCTTCGTTGAGTCAAAGTCTCTGGCTGTGGTCAGAACTTTGAAAATTTATGTCACCAGAACGGTTCAGATTAGGAAAACAGAGGCTCTGTTTGTCCTGTATGCTCCCAACAGGATTGGGTGTCCTGCTTCCATGTAGACCATTATGCGCTGGATCTGTGGTAAGATTCAGCATGCTCATTCCATGGCAGGATTGCCATTACTGAATTAGGTGAAGACCCATTCTACTAGAAAGGTGGGTTCATCCTGGGCAGCTGGTCGGGGAGTCTCGGCATTGCAACTTTGCCGAGCAGCTATTTAGTAAACACTTTTGCTAAGTTTTACAAGTTTGATACCTTGGCTGATGATAACCTCAAGTTGGGTCATTCGGTGCTGCAGAGTCGTACGCACTCTCCCACCCGTTCAAGAGCTTTGGTATAACCCCATGGTTCTTAATGTGACCCCAGCATCCTCTAGGTCGTATGAGAAAATAGGATTTTAATACCTACTGGTAAATCCTTTTCTCTTAGTCCGTAGAGGATGCTGGGCACCCGTCCCAGTCCATACTGTGTCTGCAGTTATTACTTGTGGTTATACACATGTTATGTTATGGTTCTGGTCAGCTTTTTGCTGCAATTGTTCATGCCGTTGGCTTGTGTTCTGTTGAATGCCACGTTCTGCGGCATGCTTAAGGTGTGAGCTGGTAAGATGCTCACCTTAGTTTAACAATAAATCCTTTCCTCGAAATGTCCGTCTCCCTGGGCACAGTTCCTATAACTGGAGTCTGGAGGAGGGGCATAGAGGGAGGAGCCAGTTCACACCCTTTGAAAGTCTTAAAGTGCCCATGTCTCTTGCGGATCCCGTCTATACCCCATGGTTCTTAATGTGACCCCAGCATCCTCTACGGACTAAGAGAAAAGGATGCCCTTGCGCACTATCCTGACTTCTCCTCCCGTCTGCTTACTTTGTGCCTTCCAACGCACAATGCGAACTACAGGTGGTGCTGCAGTGCCCACACCCTTTTACTTGCCTTACAGAACAGCTCTGGAGCTGTTACAGTGCCCAGCTGCTGCAAGAAATCAGCTTGAATGCTTCAGGGGATGGGGCATGGCCAACATGAGCCCCACACCAAAGGAGGGTGGGGGTGTTTAATGCGAACTAGGGGTCATCCAAGCACCGCAAAAGGCCGCCATGCCCTGCATGCCCCTTTTCTCTTTTCATATGCAGATGAGGGTTCCAGCCAACTTTGGCCCACATCTTGGATGACATCACCGTATGCAAATCCGTCTTCTGCAGACCTTCCCCCAGGAATGCTTGTACTAGTTGTTGCATATGGTTTGATATTTGATGGTGCTTCAATATTAGGCAGCCTTCCACCCTCCCATGTTCATCTGAACAGATGTGGTCTCCCTGCAGTTGGTGTCCCCAGACGAGAGTTCCCTTGTGCGTCCTCAGTTGAATCTCCTTAACTTGACGGGGGAGGGGCTGCCCGAGCAGCCACCCTCCCCAGCCCTATCCCAACTCATACTTATTTTGCATATGAGATCTCTTGATCATGAAGATTGTTCTCACAGGGTGAGGTTCATCCATTATATTTTAAAATAGGAAGGTACAAATTACATATTTGAATTGCATCTATGTGCTGGATTCAAATGTCCCCCCCCCCCTTCCTTTCTCAATTGTGCCCGTCAGCAGCTATTCTAAGGTTGCTGCCAATGGGTGTGACACATTAATTTCTTCTGTGGGGTACACTGGACTCCACAAGGATTCACATTGGGGTGTAGAGTAGGATCTTGATCTGAGGCACCAACCGGCTCAAAGCTTTTGACTGTTCCCAAGATGCTCAGCGCATCCTCCTCTATAACCCCGCTTCCATGAACAGGGAGCTCAGTTTGTAGTTGGTGCCTTCAGTAGCAGGCCACTTAACAGGGGCCTGCCTCAGGCAGCCTATTCTTAGCTATTAATTTTGACAAGAAAAGAAGAACTTGTTTTATGAGAATCTACAAGGGCTGCAGCAGGCTAGGTCTAATAGACATCTTTACTGCAGCTTCATCACTCCCAGCGGCGCTGTATACTCCCGTGCCCTGGTTGCTGGGTCACTGCAGCGGAGGCTCCAGTTTCTTCCTAAGGTCAGTCACACACACACCGCCCTTCCGGATCACGAGGCCGCTGATGAAGGGGAGCGTGGCCGTAGGGGGTGGACCGTGTGCGCACTGGCGTGGACACTGATTACTGGGCAGCCGCTCCACTAGCCACCAGGTACAGTTAAGGAGCACAGGTCTGGGAGTTTTACTCCTATATTAACCCAATTTTGTACTGCCCGCAGCGCATTGTGATAGGTAATAGGGCCTGATTCAGGTTGGAATGCAATCACAATAAGCGATCCAACTGCAAAATTTGCTAACAGCATACGCATGTGCCTGCATTTTCTGCGGCACCCCGCAGAGAATGCGATCGCCTCTGCCTGTCAATCGGGGCGGGGGGGGGGGGGAGGGGGGTCAGCAACACTCCATTTCCAAGTCAGGGATGGAGCGGTGCGGGGGCAAGGCTTCAAAATGGGGTCTGCAACGGAGGAGACACAGGGGGCGTGGTCACAGCGGCTGTATGACATCACATTCAGCCGCTGTGATCACAAAAATGGTGGCGGCTTCCTGCGCGCACATACAGTCTGCACCAGCAGGAGGCTACACCATTTTTTATGATCACGCTGAACTGCAGTGCGACTGCAATTACAGCATGGTCAAGAATGGAGGCGTCATGCTGGGTGGCCATGCCCTGTCACTGTGCAGGAGCCAGCACCGCACACACACTAGTCCCCGGGTGCAGCCCCCAACCCCCGGGACACCCGGAGCAACAAAATGTAGATTCAGGCCACCAGGCCACGCCCCTACCTATGAAACCATGCCTCCTTTTTACCATTGCACTGCTTATCTGCGCGCCCTGCATTACAATCTCCCTCGCCACCTCTCTGGGTGTCACCAGTGATAGTGACACCTCTGCCATGCTTGTAGCAGCTGGTCCTAAGATCTACGCCTCAAGCCCTGAGTGTTTGCCCTTGTGACTTGTTGATCATCATAGCGAAGCAGATGCTTACAGAAAACTGCAGGGGCTTAGATTGAAAATAAAAAAATTGATGGGTATAAGGTAGAGAGGAGCGGGTTCGGTTCTCCGAGAACCGAATTCCCGACGAACTCCACGTGGTTTACACTGGTCCGAGGCAGGCTCGGTTGTTCCCGCCTGACTCGGAAAACCTGAACAAGGGAAAATGTCATCATCCCGCTGTCGGATTCTCGCGAGATTCGGATTCCATATAAAGAGCTGCGCGTTGCCGCCATTTTTACTCGTGCATTGAAGAGAGAGCGGAGAGGACGTGGCTATGTTCTCTCAGTGGAAATCTCAGTGCTCAGTATCAGTGGTTACTTATTGCTGCTCAGTAATACTAGTAGTGTGTCTCTCCTGCTCAGTGTCAGTTCTCAGTAGTATCCTCATCAGTGCTCAGTATCACTGCTCATTGTCTTGTGCTGCATTGTGGTGCTCAGCATACTACAGTACATTACTAATAGTCCAGTGCTGCATCTTGCTGCTCAGTGTCAGTTCTAGTATCCTCATCAGTGCTCACTATCACTGCTCATTACATTGTGGTGTTCTGTATACTACAGTAACATAGTAATATAGTAACATATAGTAACATAGTTTTTGAGGTTGAATAGAGGCAAATTGCCCATCGTGTTCAACCTGTTTTAAGTTGTGATGATTCTACATACTTGCTGAATAATGTTTTATGACTAGTTAGCTACTATAACTCATGTTACCCCCGGATTAACCATGTTGATATTTTAAGTATTATAACCTTGGATAGCTTTTTCATTCAGAAATGTATCCATTCCTTTTTTAAATCCAATTACAGAGTCCGCCATTACCACCTTCCCTGGCAGGGAATTCCACATCCTGATTGCCCTAACAGTGAAGATCATAGTATCTCACCTGGCAGGTAAGTAGGAGTTGGGCTAGAGCTGTGGAGGATTGCTGCTCGGGCACCCCCTGTCAAGTGAAGGAGATCCAACTGAGGCAGCACAAGGGAACTCTCGAAAGAAGAACAAGGCTAGAGGAAGATCTGAGACAAAAAAATCTGACTTTTACCAGAGCTGACCAGAGGAAAGCACAAACGCAGTCCCCCACTACCACAAATAATGCAGTCGAGTTTCCCACATTTGGGGAAATCACAGGGGTCAGCATACCCAGAGTGCAATGAATGAACCTCACCCTGGGAGAACAATCTTCATGACCATGGTATCTCCTATGCAAAATAAGTATGATTTGGGATAGGGCTGGGGAGGGCCGCTGCTCAGGCACATCTCTGTCAAGTAAAGGAGATTCAACTGAGGCAACACAAGGGAACTCTCATCTGGGGACAACAACTGCAGGGAGAACACATATTTTCAGATGAACATGGGAGGGCAGAAGGCTGCCTAATACTGAAGCACCCCCAAACAACAAATCAAATGCAACTACTAGTGCAAGCATTCCTGGGGGAAGGCCTGCAGCAGATGGATTTGCATATGGTGATGTCATCCAAGCAGTGGGTCAAAGTTGGCTTCAACCCTCGTCTGCATATGAAAATAAAAAAGGGGTGTGCAGGGCATGGCGGCCTTTTGCGGCGCTTGGATGACCCCTAGTTCGCATTAAACACCTCCACCTTCCTTCGGTGTGGGGCTCATGTTGGCTATGCCCCAGCCCCTGAAGCATTCAAGCTGATATCTTGCAGCAGCTGGGCACTGTAACAGCTCCAGAGCTGCTCTGTAAAGCAAGTAAAAGGGTGTGGGCCCTGCAGCACTACCTGTAGTTTGCATTGTGCGTTGGAAGGCACAAAGTAAGCAGACGGGAGAAGTCAGGATAGTGCACAAGGGCATAGAAGGGAGCGGCTCAAGAAAAGAGAAGTGGAAACAGACAGCAAACTAGGCTGGAGAGAGACCTGAGACAAAGAGATCTGAATTATACGAGAGCCGACCAGAGGAAACACAAATTATGTAATCAAGTGTCCCACATTTGGGGAAATCGTAGGAGCAGCACACCCAGAGTGCATTGGGTGAGCCTTGCCCTGGGAGAAGCACCTTCCTGATCATAGTATCTCACCTGGCAGGTAAGTAGGAGTTGGGCTAGAGCTGGGGAGGGTCGCTGTTCGGGCACCCCCCTGTCAAGTGAACGAGATCCAACTGAGGCAGCACAAGGAAACTCTCGAAAAAAGAACAAGGCTAGAGGAAGATCTGAGACAAAGAAATCTGACTTTTACCAGAGCTGACCAGAGGAAAGCACAAACACAGTCCCCCACTACCACAAATAATGCAGTCGAGTTTCCCACATTTGGGGAAATCACAGGGGTCAGCATACCCAGAATGCAATGAATGAACTTCACCCTGGGAGAACAATCTTCATGACAATTGTATCTCCTATGCAAAATAAGTATGATTTGGGATAGGGCTGGGGAGGGCCGCTGCTCAGGCACATCTCTGTCAAGTAAAGGAGATTCAACTGAGGCAGCACAAGGGAACTCTCATCTGGGGACAACAACTGCAGGGAGAACACATATTTTCAGATGAACATGGGAGAGCAGAAGGCTGCCTAATACTGAAGCACCCCCAAACAACAAACCAAATGCAACAACTAGTACAAGCATTCCTGGGAAAAGGTCTGCAGAAGACGGATTTGCATACGGTGATGTCATCCAAGCAGTGGGCCAAAGTTGGCTGGAACCCTCATCTGCATATGAAAAGAGAAAAGGGGTATGCAGGGCATGGCGGCCTTTTGCGGCGCTTGGATGACCCTTAGTTAGCATTAAACACCTCCACCCTCCGTCGGTGTGGGGCTCATGTTGGCTATGCCCCAGCCCCTGAAGCATTCAAGCTGATTTCTTGCAGCAGCTGGGCACTGTAACAGCTCCAGAGCTGCTCTGTAAGGCAAGTAAAAGGGTGTTGGCCCTACAGCACTACCTGTAGTTTGCATTGTGCGTTGGAAGGCACAAAGTAAGCAGACAGGTGAAGTCAGGAGAGTGCACAAGGGCATAGAAGGCAGCGGCTCAAGAAAAGAGAAGTGGAAACAGACAGCAAACTAGGCTGGAGAGAGACCTGAGACAAAGAGATCTGAATTATACGAGAGCCGACCAGGGGAAACACAAATTATGCAGTCAAGTTTCCCACATTTGGGGAAATCACAGGAGCAGCACACCCAGAGTGCAATGGGTGAGTCTTGCCCTGGGAGAAGCACCTTCATGATCATAGTATCTCACCTGGCAGGTATGTAGGAGTTGGGCTAGAGCTGGGGAGGGTCGCTGCTCGGGTACCCCCCTGTCAAGTGAAGGAGATCAAACTGAGGCAGCACAATGGAACTCTCGAAAGAAGAACAAGGCTAGAGGAAGATCTGAGACAAAGAAATCTGACTTTTACCAGAGCTGACCAGAGGAAAACACAAACACAGTCCCCCACTACCACAAATAATGCAGTTGAGTTTCCCACATTTGGGGAAATCACAGGGGTCAGCATACCCAGAATGCAATGAATGAACCTCACCCTGGGAGAACAATCTTTATGACCATGGTATCTCCTATGCAAAATAAGTATGATTTGGGATAGGGCTGGGGAGGGCCGCTGCTCAGGCACATCTCTGTCAAGTAAAGGAGATTCAACTGAGGCAGCACAAGGGAACTCTCATCTGGGGACAACAACTGCAGGGAGAACACATATTTTCAGATGAACATGGGAGGGCAGAAGGCTGCCTAATACTGAAGCACCCCCAAACAACAAACCAAATGCAACAACTAGTGCAAGCATTCCTGGGGGAAGGCCTGCAGCAGATAGATTTGCATATGGTGATGTCATCCAAGCAGTGGGTCAAAGTTGGCTTCAACCCTCGTCTGCATATGAAAAGAGAAAAGGGGCGTGCAGGGCATGGTGGCCTTTTGCGGCACTTGGCTGACCCCTAGTTTGCATTAAACACCTCCACCCTCCTTCGGTGTGGGGCTCATGTTGGCTATGCCCCAGCCCCTGAAGCATTCAAGCTGATTTCTTGCAGCAGCTGGGCACTGTAACAGCTCCAGAGCTGCTCTGTAAGGCAAGTAAAAGGGTGTGGGCCCTGCAGCACTACCTGTAGTTCGCATTGTGCGTTGGAAGGCACAAAGTAAGCAGAAAGGAGAAGTCAGGATAGTGCGCAAGGGCATAGAAGGGAGCGGCTCAAGAAAAGAGAAGTGGAAACAGACAGCAAACTAGGCTGGAGAGAGACCTGAGACAAAGATATCTGAATTATACGAGACCTGACCAGGGGAAACACAAATTATGCAGTCAAGTTTCCCACATTTGGGGAAATCGCAGGAGCAGCACACCCAGAGTGCAATGGGTGAGCCTTGCCCTTGGAGAAGCACCTTCATGATCATAGTATCTCACCTGGCAGGTAAGTAGGAGTTGGGCTAGAGCTGGGGAGGGTCGCTGCTCGGGCACCCCCCTGTCAAGTGAAGGAGATCCAACTGAGGCAGCACAAAGGAACTCTCGAAAGAAGAACAAGGCTAGAGGAAGATCTGAGACAAAGAAATCTGACTTTTACCAGAGCTGACCAGAGGAAAGCACAAACACAGTCCACCACTACCACAAATAATGCAGTCGAGTTTCCCACATTTGGGGAAATCACAGGGTTCAGCATACCCAGAGTGCAATGAATGAACCGCACCCTGGGAGAACAATCTTCATAACAATGGTATCTCCTATGCAAAATAAGTATGATTTGGGATATGGCTGCGGAGGGCCGCTGCTCAGGCACATCTCTGTCAAGTAAAGGAGATTCAACTGAGGCAGCACAAGGGAACTCTCATCTGGGGACAACAACTGCAGGGAGAACACATATTTTCAGATGAACATGGGAGGGCAGAAGGCTGCCTAATACTGAAGCACCCCCAAACAACAAACCAAATGCAACAACTAGTGCAAGCATTCCTGGGGGAAGGCCTGCAGCAGATAGATTTGCATATGGTGATGTCATCCAAGCAGTGGGTCAAAGTTGGCTTCAACCCTCGTCTGCATATGAAAAGAGAAAAGGGGCGTGCAGGGCATGGTGGCCTTTTGCAGCACTTGGCTGACCCCTAGTTTGCATTAAACACCTCCACCCTCCTTCGGTGTGGGGCTCATGTTGGCTATGCCCCAGCCCCTGAAGCATTCAAGCTGATTTCTTGCAGCAGCTGGGCACTGTAACAGCTCCAGAGCTGCTCTGTAAGGCAAGTAAAAGGGTGTGGGCCCTGCAGCACTACCTGTAGTTCGCATTGTGCGTTGGAAGGCACAAAGTAAGCAGAAAGGAGGAGAAGTCAGGATAGTGCGCAAGGGCATAGAAGGGAGCGGCTCAAGAAAAGAGAAGTGGAAACAGACAGCAAACTATGCAGGAGAGAGACCTGAGACAAAGAGATCTGAATTATACGAGACCTGACCAGGGGAAACACAAATTATGCAGTCAAGTTTCCCACATTTGGGGAAATCGCAGGGGCAGCACACCCAGAGTGCAATGGGTGAGCCTTGCCCTGGGAGAAGCACCTTCATGATCATAGTATCTCACCTGGCAGGTAAGTAGGAGTTGGGCTAGAGCTGGGGAGGGTCGCTGCTCGGGCACCCCCCTGTCAAGTGAAGGAGATCCAACTGAGGCAGCACAAGGAAACTCTCGAAAGAAGAACAAGGCTAGAGGAAGATCTGAAACAAAGAAATCTGACTTTTACCAGAGATCAGAGGAAAACACAAACACAGTCCCCCACTGCCAACAAATAAAGCAGTCACGTTTCCCACATTTGGGGAAATCACAGGGGTCAGCATACCCAGAATGCAATGAATGAACCTCACCCTGGGAGAGTAATCTTCATGACCATGGTATCTCCTATGCAAAATAAGTATGATTTGGGATAGGGCTGGGGAGGGCCGCTGCTCATGCACATCTCTGTCAAGTAAAGGAGATTCAACTGAGGCAGCACAAGGGAACTCTCATCTGGGGACAACAACTGCAGGGAGAACACATATTTTCAGATGAACATGGGAGGGCAGAAGGCTGCCTAATACTGAAGCACCCCCAAACAACAAACCAAATGCAACAACTAGTGCAAGCATTCCTGGGGGAAGTTCTGCAGAAGACGGATTTGCATACGGTGATGTCATCCAAGCAGTGGGTCAAAGTTGGCTTCAACCCTCATCTGCATATGAAAAGAGAAAAGGGGCGTGCAGGGCATGGCGGCCTTTTGCGGTGCTTGGATGACCCCTAGTTTGCATTAAACACCCCACCCTCCTTTGGTGTGGGGCTCATGTTGGCCATGCCCCATCCCCTGAAGCATTCAAGCTGATTTATTGCAGCAGCTGGGCACTGTAACAGCTCCAGAGCAGCTCTGAACGGCAAGTAAAAGGGTGTGGGCCCTGCAGCACTACCTGTAGTTTGCATTGTGCATTGGAAGGCACAAAGTAAGCAGACGGGAGAAGTCAGGATAGTGCGCAAGGGCATAGAAGGGAGCGGCTCAAGAAAAGAGAAGTTGAAACAGACAGCAAACTAGGCTGGAGAGAGACCTGAGACAAAGAGATCTGAATTATACGAGAGCCGACCAGGGGAAACACAAATTATGCAGTCAAGTTTCCCACATTTGGGGAAATCGCAGGAGCAGCACACCCAGAGTGCAATGGGTGAGCCTTGCCCTGGGAGAAGCACCTACATGATCATAGTATCTCACCTGCCAGGTAAGTAGAAGTTGGGCTAGAGCTGGGGAGGGTCGCTGCTCGGGTACCCCCCTGTCAAGTGAAGGAGATCCAACTGAGGCAGCACAAGGGAACTCTCGAAAGAAGAACAAGGCTAAAGGAAGATCTGAGACAAAGAAATCTGACTTTTACCAGAGCTGACCAGAGGAAAGCACAAACACAGTCCCCCACTACCACAAATAAAGCAGTCGAGTTTCCCACATTTGGGGAAATCACAGGGGTCAGCATACCCAGAATGCAATGAATGAACCTCACCGTGGGAGAACAATCTTCATGACCATGGTATCTCCTATGCAAAATAAGTATGATTTGGGATAGGGCTGGGGAGGGCCGCTGCTCAGGCACATCTCTGTCAAGTAAAGGAGATTCAACTGAGGCAGCACAAGGGAACTCTCATCTGGGGACAACAACTGCAGGGAGAACACATATTTTCAGATGAACATGGGAGGGCAGAAGGCTGCCTAATACTGAAGCACCCCCAAACAACAAACCAAATGCATCAACTAGTGCAAGCATTCCTGGGGGAAGGCCTGCAGCAGATGGATTTGCATACGGTGATGTCATCCAAGCAGTGGGTCAAAGTTGGCTTCAACCCTCGTCTGCATATGAAAAGAGAAAAGGGGCGTGCAGGGCATGGCGGCCTTTTGCGGCGCTTGGATGACCCCTAGTTCGCATTAAACACCTCCACCCTCCTTCGGTGTGGGGCTCATGTTGGCTATGCCCCAGCCCCTGAAGCATTCAAGCTGATTTCTTGCAGCAGCTGGGCACTGTAACAGCTCCAGAGCTGCTCTGTACGGCAGAAATCAGCTTGAATGCTTCAGGGGCTGGGGCATAGCCAACATGAGCCCCACACCGAAGGAGGGTGGAGGTGTTTAATGCGAACTAGGGGTCATCCAAGCGCCGCAAAAGGCCGCTATGCCCTGCACGCCCCTTTTCTCTTTTCATATGCAGACGAGGGTTGAAGCCAACTTTGACCCACTGCTTGGATGACATCACCGTATGCAAATCCATCTGCTGCAGGCCTTCCCCCAGGAATGCTTGCACTAGTTGTTGCATTTGGTTTGTTGTTTGGGGGTGCTTCATTATTAGGCAGCCTTCTGCCCTCCCATGTTCATCTGAAAATATGTGTTCTCCCTGCAGTTGTTGTCCCCAGATGAGAGTTCCCTTGTGCTGCCTCAGTTGAATCTCCTTTACTTGACAGAGATGTGCCTGAGCAGCGGCCCTCCCCAGCCCTATCCCAAATCATACTTATTTTGCATAGGAGATACCATGGTCATGAAGATTGTTCTCCCAGGGTGAGGTTCATTCATTGCATTCTGGGTATGCTGACCCCTGTGATTTCCCCAAATGTGGGAAACTCGACTGCATTATTTGTGGTAGTGGGGGACTGTGTTTGTGCTTTCCTCTGGTCAGCTCTGGTAAAAGTCAGATTTATTTGTCTCAGATCTTCCTCTAGCCTTGTTCTTCTTTCGAGAGTTCCCTTGTGCTGCCTCAGTTGAATCTCCTTCACTTGACAGGGGGGTACCCGAGCAGCGACCCTCCCCAGCTCTAGCCCAACTTCTACTTACCTGGCAGGTGAGATACTATGATCATGTAGGTGCTTCTCCCAGGGCAAGGCTCACCCATTGCACTCTGGGTGTGCTGCTCCTGCGATTTCCCCAAATGTGGGAAACTTGACTGCATAATTTGTGTTTCCCCTGGTCGGCTCTCGTATAATTCAGATCTCTTTGTCTCAGGTCTCTCTCCAGCCTAGTTTGCTGTCTGTTTCAACTTCTCTTTTCTTGAGCCGCTCCCTTCTATGCCCTTGCGCACTATCCTGACTTCTCCCGTCTGCTTACTTTGTGCCTTCCAATGCACAATGCAAACTACAGGTAGTGCTGCAGGGCCCACACCCTTTTACTTGCCGTTCAGAGCAGCTCTGGAGCTGTTACAGTGCCCAGCTGCTGCAAGAAATCACCTTGAATGCTTCAGGGGCTGGGGCATAGCCAACATGAGCCCCACACCGAAGGAGGGTGGAGGTGTTTAATGCGAACTAGGGGTCATCCAAGCGCCGCAAAAGGCCGCCATGCCCTGCACGCCCCTTTTCTCTTTTCATATGCAGACGAGGGTTGAAGCCAACTTTGACCCACTGCTTGGATGACATCACTATATGCAAATCCATCTGCTGCAGGCCTTCCCCCAGGAATGCTTGTACTAGTTGTTGCATTTGGTTTGTTGTTTGGGGGTGCTTCAGTATTAGGCAGCCTTCTGCCCTCCCATGTTTATCTGAAAATATGTGTTCTCCCTGCAGTTGTTGTCCCCAGATGAGAGTTCCCTTGTGCTGCCTTAGTTGAATCTCCTTTACTTGACAGAGATGTGCCTGAGCAGCGGCCCTCCCCAACCCTATCCCAAATCATACTTATTTTGCATAGGCGTATCGCCTATGCAAAATAAGTATGATTTGGGATAGGGTTGGGGAGGGCCGCTGCTCAGGCACATCTCTGTCAAGTAAAGGAGATTCAACTGAGGCAGCACAAGGGAACTCTCATCTGGGGACATGGTCATGAAGATTGTTCTCCCAGGGTGAGGTTCATTCATTGCATTCTGGGTATGCTGACCCCTGTGATTTCCCCAAATGTGGGAAACTCGACTGCATTATTTGTGGTAGTGGGGGACTGTGTTTGTGCTTTCCTCTGGACAGCTCTGGTAAAAGTCAGATTTCTTTGTCTCAGATCTTCCTCTAGCCTTGTTCTTCTTTCGAGAGTTCCCTTGTGCTGCCTCAGTTGGATCTCTTTAACTTGACAGGGGGGTGCCCGAGCAGCGACCCTCCCCAGCTCTAGCCCAACTCCTACTTACTTGCCAGGTGAGATACTATGATCATGAAGGATCTTCTCCCAGGGCAAGGCTCACCCATTGCACTCTGGGTGTGGTGCCCCTGCGATTTCCCCAAATGTGGGAAGCTTGACTGCATAATTTGTGTTTCCCCTGGTCGGCTCTCGTATAATTCAGATCTCTTTGTCTCAGGTCTCTCTCCAGCCTAGTTTGCTGTCTGTTTCCACTTCTTTTTTCATGAGCCCCTCCCTTTTATACCCTTGTGCACTATCCTGACTTCTCCTCCTGTCTGCTTACTTTGTGCCTTCCAATGCACAATGCAAACTACAGGTAGTGCTGTAGGGCCCACACCCTTTTACTTGCCGTACAGAGCAGCTCTGGAGCTGTTACAGTGCCCAGCTACTGCAAGAAATCAGCTTGAATGCTTCAGGGGCTGGGGCACAGCCAACATGAGCCCCACACCGAAGGAGGGTGGAGGTGTTTAATGTGAACTAGGGGTCATCCAAGCACCGCAAAAGGCCGCCATGCCCTGCACGCCCCTTTTCTCTTTTCATATGCAGACGAGGGTTGAAGCCAACTTTGACCCACTGCTTGGATGACATCACCGTATGCAAATCCATCTGCTGCAGGCCTTCCCCCAGGAATGCTTGCACTAGTTGTTGCATTTGGTTTGTTGTTTGGGGGTGCTTCAGTATTAGGCAGCCTTCTGCCCTCCCATGTTCATCTGAAAATATGTGTTCTCCCTGCAGTTGTTGTCCCCAGATGAGAGTTCCCTTGTGCTGCCTCAGTTGAATCTCCTTTACTTGACAGAGATGTGCCTGAGCAGCGGCCCTCCCCAGCCCTATCCCAAATCATACTTATTTTGCATGGTCATGAAGATTGACTTATTTTGCATGGTCATGAAGATTGTTCTCCCAGGGTGAGGTTCATTCATTGCATTCTGGGTATGCTGACCCCTGTGATTTCCCCAAATGTGGGAAACTCGACTGCATTATTTGTGGTAGTGGGGGACTGTGTTTGTGCTTTCCTCTGGTCAGCTCTGGTAAAAGTCAGATTTATTTGTCTCAGATCTTCCTCTAGCCTTGTTCTTCTTTCGAGAGTTTCCTTGTGCTGCCTCAGTTGGATCTCTTTCACTTGACAGGGGGGTGCCCGAGCAGCGACCCTCCCCAGCTCTAGCCCAACTCCTACTTACCTGCCAGGTGAGATACTATGATCATGAAGGTGCTTCTCCCAGGGCAAGGCTCACCCATTGCACTCTGATTTCCCCAAATGTGGGAAGCTTGACTGCATAATTTGTGTTTCCCCTGGTCGGCTCTCGTATAATTCAGATCTCTTTGTCTCAGGTCTCTCTCCAGCCTAGTTTGCTGTCTGTTTCCACTTCTTTTTTCATGAGCCCCTCCCTTTTATACCCTTGTGCACTATCCTGACTTCTCCTCCTGTCTGCTTACTTTGTGCCTTCCAATGCACAATGCAAACTACAGGTAGTGCTGCAGGGCCCACACCCTTTTACTTGCCGTACAGAGCAGCTCTGGAGCTGTTACAGTGCCCAGCTGCTGCAAGAAATCAGCTTGAATGCTTCAGGGGCTGGGGCATAGCCAACATGAGCCCCACACCGAAGGAGGGTGGAGGTGTTTAATGCGAACTAGATGTTTCTTCCATCAACCAATGAAGAAACACATTGGTACTTTCCCATGATGAGTGAGTGCTTCAGGATCTCTTGCACTTACATGTGCAGCAGAGGACTGTAATGGAAGCATGCTGGGTCCATAACCCAGAGGTAGGCAGATTGAAACTATCCTCTGCTATATGCATTTTTTTTCTGTTAATTAAAGTAATCCAAAACTGGTATTGATATTTTTGCTCTTTTATTTTTACTTAAAGTACAATAACTTTTACCATTTTAATTTGTTTTAATAGTATATTGACAGTATTGTTTTCTTTCAAAAATCCACTTAATTTTCTTTACCCTATTATTAAAATGGTAATTGACAAAAACAAACTACATTGTCACCAGAAGAGCAATACAAAATGTACAAGTGATATATTAAAATCATCTTTCCAGCTTGAATTTCAATGATGCATTGGGGCAACGATTTTGTGAGAAACATCTTCACCCTTAAATAAAGATTTTCTTAATTCCTTACCTGTGTGCTAATTAGATATCACCTTGTTTTCACATTAAACAGACTTCCACATGAGAAAGCAGCAAGGATGCAGTGGCGTTAATGTTTCCTGGTGTCAACCTGTATTATTTCAGTAGATATTGAAATGAGGATGCATCTTGCTGCCTTTCCAATGAAGCAAGTTTAATTTAGTAATAGGTGAAAAACCATTCCTACAAAGATGTTAATCAGATATTTGGCTTTGTGGACACTTTTCAGAGTACAAATTTGTTAGCATAAAAGTAAAGCCAGAAAATGAAGAGCTGTTTAATCACTCAATTGGATTTTTTTGCCAGCATATTTCTTTTTCTCTGCAAACCACTGCTAAATTGTGCTTCCTAGCTGTTTTTATAAAATCACTGAATCAAATCTAACTCTGATTACATCAGAGAAGGCCAGGTACCCAACACCATAACAGGGGTTTTTGAAATTTTGACTTGTCTACTTAAAGATCACCAAAATCTGATAACAAGGTCAATTACGTCCCTGGGTGGGATTGAACCACCAACCTTTTGGTTAATAGCCGTACACACTAACTGATTGCGCCACAGCGACACTTTGCAAAAGTACATACTGACAAAGGCTGATAAGCATTCATCTAGAACGTTTCCAAGAAAAACTTTAAATAGTCAATAATCTGGAGAGTTTTTGTAAGATGTTTCTTCCATCAACCAATGAAGAAACACATTGGTACTTTCCCATGATGAGTGAGTGCTTCAGGATCTCTTGCAATTACATGTGCAGCAGAGTACTGTAATGGAAGCATGCTGGGTCCATAGCCCAGAGGTAGGCAGATTGAAACTATCCTCTGCTATATGCATTTTTTTTTGTTAATTAAAGTAATCCAAAACTGGGATTGATATTTTTGCTCTTTTATTTTTACTTAAAGTACAATAACTTTTACCATTTTAATTTGTTTTAATAGTATATTGACAGTATTGTTTTCTTTCAAAAATCCACTTAATTTTCTTTACCCGATTATTAAAATGGTAATTGACAAAAATAAACTGATGAGGATACTACTGCAGTCTTTGTTTCGTCTGTACCCGCTGAAAGAGCAGCAAAAGGTGGAGATCTTGATGGAACAGTTGAAAGGGCTTGCACTTAGAGAGGTTACTTCCTGGCCTACTGAAGAGAAGAAGACTGTGGACCAGATCCTCAACAGGCTTGCTACCACATTTGACACAAGGACAGTGTCAGAACTTAAAATGCACTTCTTTGCTCGAAAGCAACAACCAGGAGAGTCACTACGGGGCTATGCCCTCAGCTTGCAGGAAGCACTCAGAGATGTTCAGCAAGCAGACCCTGAGCAAGTGCATGACAAAGAGAAAATGTTATTGGACCAGTTCACTGAAGGTGCAAGGGGCGAATTTGTAAAACTCAGCTGCGACTATTGAGATTGCAGAAGCCTGGAAGCACATTCCTGGATTTTAAAGAGGCTGCGATTAAAGTTCTAGGCTCCAGTCTTACTTCAGGGGCTGTTCCACAAGAGTCTATTCCAGAGATGCCACGGTATCAAGAGAATTCTGATGCCCAGGAGTCAAGTTTTAAAGGAGCTACTTACCCACCTACAGTAAAAGGAGTGACAGTGCCATGTTCAAAGACATGCATATTTGACTCTTCTAGTGAGTTACGAAGTCTGCTGGCTGAACTGACACGTGGTGTGACAGAGATGCGCAGAGACCTGCAGATTCTGAAGAGACAGCAGGCACTGCTCCATGAAGAAATGGAATGGTGCCAGGAGAGGAGACCACTGAACAGTTCCCAATGGGACCTACATAGAAACAGGGAGACACTTTTTTCCAACCACTTTGCCTCCCAAAGGCGACCCATTTTTCAAAGCTGTGAAGGAAGCGGACAAATTAAGAGAGAATTTGAGCAGCCAGATCATTTAAACTCCAAATTCATGTGGTTAACCCGTTATGTTAGCCAAAGCCCGGTGGTTCAAGTTTGCATCAATGGAGTCTCAATGCCCGCTCTCTTAGACACTGGATCACTAGTGACCACAATACAAGCAACACAGTTTGAGCAGCATTGGACTGAGGAACAGATGTTTCCGTCAACTTCCACATTGATAAACCCGATTGCAAGCAATGGGCACTGCATCCCTTGCAAAGGATACTCGGAAGCTGAAATTCAAATCGGACGAACAGTGCTACCACAGCAAGGCTTCATCATCACCACTGCCCAAGATGATGGATTGCCTCCAGTGATAGTGGGCATGAATGTGTTGCGGAACTGCTGTGAGGAGCTCGTAGCAGCACTCCAAGGAGAGTTTCAAACTGACAAGCTCCAGGAGAAACAAGGCCTTCAACCTGGGATAGCCAAACAAAAGGGAAGAATGATAACAGAATTATCTGTAAGAGAGGAACATGAAAAAAATAAGGCTAGCCAAATAATGATAGAAATGCCCATCTCCAGTGTCCAGATTATCCGAAAGAATGCTTCAATGTTAGGCATGAATAATATAGCATCCAGTTCTAGAAACTGTGAGCAACCTATTCAAGGAACCAGTTTTGACCACCTGCAAGATAAAAGTCAGATGATAAGACACCTCAAAGCCTTACTGAAGATTGGGAAATACCTGACCAAGCGACAAAGGCAAGAATCCTCGCCAGAACTCCTGAAGTTGTTGAGACAGCGAGAAAGGCTGTTTGAAGAGAAAGGACAGTTGGTTCGATGTAGTGTGGATCCTAATACTCATTATAGGATCAGTCAACTTGTAATTCCAAGACAAAGTGCTTGTTATGTGCTTGAAGAATATCACGACAAGTCAGGTCACCCTGGGTGCAAAAGGATGGAAACAAGCATCTGGAAAAAGTTCTTTTGGGTTGAAATGAGGGAAGACATCAAGAGATGGTGCCGAAACTGTCCAACCTGTTCTGTAAGAAGAACCTTGCTGCCTCTTTCTCTCCAGAATCCATTGTCCCAAACCAGCTGTGATACTGAATCCCAAGATGGAATGGAAGAGGCTCATAAAATGTATTTACAGCAGACTAAGGTGGTTTGTCACCGACAAGGAGGCAAGAAGACTAGGGCTTGCAAAACAGAAAACCACCATAGTCAGCTGCAGTTTTGTACAGCATGTCCCAAAGACAGTTTAGAAAGAGTTCAATACTCATCCATGGCAGGGGGGTTGAGGTTTCCTAGACAAACTTTTCAAGACCATATACTGTCCAGATTTCAACCGATTGCTCCAGGAGCATGTGTTAATGTACTATAGCACAAAAGGAATTATACCTATCAGATACTGATGTTAAAAATGTTGATAAATGTTAATGTTTCAGACATAATCTGTGTTCACTAATGAATGTGACTGGATATAGTGAGAAGTTTATATAGGGATAAAACCAAAATGCGTGAGGACACGCATGTTTTGGGGGGGGGGCACGTGTGATATCCCATAACAACAAGGACATTTTTGACAACAGTGTAGTTGCCTGTGCCATTTTAAATAAAGTTTATTTAAAAGAAAATTGAACAGCAGTTTGAGAAGTCAGTTGGAGCCATGGTGAGGAAAGAGCTGGCGACGCCATTACGCAGAGATGAGCAGCTGAGAGAGGGGAGACAAATAAGCTGAAAATTGCATGAGAGAGTAAGCAGTAGTGCAAAATACAGCAGTGGAAGTGCAGCAATTAACAAGTAAGAACGCCATGACACTCTCAGCCAAGAGAGTGCACAGCAAGTGTCAGAGACAGGAGAGTATAAAGCCTTTATACCAATGCTGACTGGCCTACATCTGAGGGGAAACTGCCTCAGAAACATCTATTGACTGGGTGAGATAAATCCATATTTATACTGAAACCTACTCCACTGCAAAGGACATTATCCTATATTTACTATACCTATGCAGCGATTTACATGGGAAGCAGCTCCAGTTTGTTTTAAACAATCATCTTTACTACACAGAGCTACAATATTTTGTTCACAGCTAAAGGAGACAATAGCTGCATATAACTATGTAACAACATAACCGGGCCCCAACGTGCACATAGAGACTCCCTGCAGTGACACCAATGTTATCTGGGACTAAAATATTGTCTGCATAAGTTGATTTCTATTACTAAGCAACATAGTATTAATCTCAGATTTAGTTATATTACCATTTGTGTAATGACTTAAAGTGTATATGGTGTCTGTGTTTAAGTTGCTTGAATCAAATCTTTCCCTTCCCTACTGTAATCAGTTCCTTTTCTGAGTTATGTGGTAAACCATTTATTCTTTCATACAAAGCCCTGCCTGCCTTTCTTTGTGTCTGGGGAAACCTTGCCTCTCTGCCAGGAATAGAGAAGAGCTGCTGCTGAAGGAGGAATAGTCCATCAAGGTATCCCTGACCTGTTCCACATAGTTTACACACTTGTTATACCGGGGTGTTACATTGTGTGTGACTGACCTTAGGAAGAAACCGGAGCCTCCGCTGCAGTGACCCAGCAACCAGGGCACGGGAGTATACAGTGCCGCTGGGAGTGATGAAGCTGCAGTAAAGATGTCTATTAGACCTAGCCTGCTGCAGCCCTTGTAGATTCTCATAAAAAAAGTTCTTCTTTTCTTGTCAAAATTAATAGCTAAGAATAGGCTGCTTGAGGCAGGCCCCTGTTAAGTGGCCTGCTACTGAAGGCAACAACTACAAACTGAGCTCCCTGTTCATGGAAGCGGGGTTATAGAGGAGAATGCGCTGAGCATCTTGGGAACAGTCAAAAGCTTTGAGCCGGTTGGTGCCTCAGATCAAGATCCTACTCTACACCCCAATGTGAATCCTTGTGGAGTCCAGTGTACCCCACAGAAGAAATTAATGTGTCACACCCATTGGCAGCAACCTTAGAATAGCTGCTGACGGGCACAATTGAGAAAGGAAGGGGGGGGGGACATTTGAATCCAGCACATAGATGCAATTCAAATATGTAATTTGAACCTTCCTATTTTAAAATATAATGGATGAACCTCACCCTGTGAGAACAATCTTCATGATATAGAGATCTCATATGCAAAATAAGTATGAGTTGGGATAGGGCTGGGGAGGGTGGCTGCTCGGGCAGCCCCTCCCCCGTCAAGTTAAGGAGATTCAACTGAGGAAGCACAAGGGAACTCTCGTCTGGGGACAACAACTGCAGGGAGACCACATCTTTTCAGATGAACATGGGAGGGCGGAAGGCTGCCTAATACTGAAGCACCATCAAATATCAAACCATATGCAATAACTAGTACAAGCATTCCTGGGGGAAGGTCTGCAGGAGACGAATTTGCATACGGTGATGTCATCCAAGCAGTGGGCCAAAGTTGGCTGGAACCCTCATCTGCATATGAAAAGAGAAAAGGGTTATGCAGGGCATGGCGGCCTTTTGCGGCGCTTGGATGACCCCTAGTTCGCATTAAACACCTCCACCCTCCTTCGGTGTGGGGCTCATGTTGACTATGCCCCAGCCCCTGAAGCATTCAAGCTGATTTCTTGCAGCAGCTGGGCACTGTAACAGCTCCAGAGCTGCTCTGTAAGGCAAATAAAAGGGTGTGGGCCCTGCAGCACTACCTGTAGTTCGCATTGTGCGTTGGAAGGCACAAAGTAATCAGACGGGAGAAGTCAGGATAGTGCGCAAGGGCATAGAAGGGAGCGGCTCAAGAAAAGAGAAGTGGAAACAGACAGCAAACTAGGCTGGAGAGAGACCTGAGACAAAGAGATCTGAATTATACGAGAGCCGACCAGGGGAAACACAAATTATGCAGTCAAGTTTCCCACATTTGGGGAAATCGCAGGGGCAGCACAGCCAGAGTGCAATGGGTGAGCCTTGCCCTGGGAGAAGCACCTTCAAGATCATAGTATCTCACCTGGCAGGTAAGTAGGAGTTGGGCTAGAGCTGGGGAGGGTCGCTGCTCGGGCACCCCCCTGTCAAGTGAAGGAGATCCAACTGAGGCAGCACAATGGAACTCTCGAAAGAAGAACAAGGCTAGAGGAAGATCTGAGACAAAGAAATCTGACTTTTACCAGAGCTGACCAGCGGAAAACACAAACACAGTCCCCCACTACCACAAATAATGCAGGCGAGTTTCCCACATTTGGGGAAATCACAGGGGTCAGCATACCCAGAATGCAATGAATGAACCTCACCCTGGGTGAACAATCTTCATGACCATGGTGTCTCCTATGCAAAATAAGTATGATTTGGGATAGGGCTGGGGAGGGCCGCTGCTCAGGCACATCTCTGTCAAGTAAAGTTAATTCAACTGAGGCAGCACAAGGGAACTCTCATCTGGGGACAACAACTGCAGGGAGAACACATATTTTCAGATGAACATGGGAGGGCAGAAGGCTGCCTAATACTGAAGCACCCCCAAACAACAAACCAAATGCAACAACTAGTGCAAGCATTCCTGGGGGAAGGCCTGCAGCAGATGGATTTGCATATGGTGATGTTATCCAAGCAGTGGGTCAAAGTTGGCTTCAACCCTCATCTGCATATGAAAAGAGAAAAGGGGCGTGCAGGGCATGGCGGCCTTTTGCGGCGCTTGGATGACCCCTAGATCGCATTAAACACCCCCACCCTCCTTTGGTGTGGGGCTCATGTTGGCCATGCCCCATCCCATGAAGCATTCAAGCTGATTTCTTGCAGCAGCTGGGCACTGTAACAGCTCCAGAGCTGCTCTGTAAGGCAAGTAAAAGGGTGTGGGCCCTGCAGCACTACCTGTAGTTTGCATTGTGCATTGGAAGGCACAAAGTAAGCAGACGGGAGGAGAAGTCAGGATAGTGCACAAGGGTATAGAAGGGAGGGGCTCAAGAAAAGAGAAGTGGAAACAGACAGCAAACTAGGCTGGAGAGAGACCTGAGACAAAGAGATCTGAATTATACGAGAGCCGACCAGGGGAAACACAAATTATGCAGTCAAGTTTCCCACATTTGGGGAAATTGCAGGGGCAGCACACCCAGAGTGCAATGGGTGAGCCTTGCCCTGGGAGAAGCACCTTCATGATCATAGTATCTCACCTGGCAGGTAAGTAGGAGTTGGGCTAGAGCTGGGGAGGGTCGCTGCTCGGACACCCCCCTGTCAAGTGAAGGAGATCCAACTGAGGCAGCACAAAGGAACTCTCGAAAGAAGAACAAGGCTAGAGGAAGATCTGAGACAAAGAAATCTGACTTTTACCAGAGCTGACCAGAGGAAAGCACAAACACAGTCCACCACTACCACAAATAATGCAGTCGAGTTTCCCACATTTGGGGAAATCACAGGGGTCAGCATACCCAGAGTGCAATGAATGAACCGCACCCTGGGAGAACAATCTTCATAACAATGGTATCTCCTATGCAAAATAAGTATGATTTGGGATATGGCTGGGGAGGGCCGCTGCTCAGGCACATCTCTGTCAAGTAAAGGAGATTCAACTGAGGCAGCACAAGGGAACTCTCATCTGGGGACAACAACTGCAGGGAGAACACATATTTTCAGATGAACATGGGAGGGCAGAAGGCTGCCTAATACTGAAGCACCCCCAAACAACAAACCAAATGCAACAACTAGTGCAAGCATTTCTGGGGGAAGGCCTGCAGCAGATAGATTTGCATATGGTGATGTCATCCAAGCAGTGGGTCAAAGTTGGCTTCAACCCTCGTCTGCATATGAAAAGAGAAAAGGGGCGTGCAGGGCATGGTGGCCTTTTGCGGCACTTGGCTGACCCCTAGTTTGCATTAAACACCTCCACCCTCCTTCGGTGTGGGGCTCATGTTGGCTATGCCCCAGCCCCTGAAGCATTCAAGCTGATTTCTTGCAGCAGCTGGGCACTGTAACAGCTCCAGAGCTGCTCTGTAAGGCAAGTAAAAGGTTGTGGGCCCTGCAGCACTACCTGTAGTTCGCATTGTGCGTTGGAAGGCACAAAGTAAGCAGAAAGGAGGAGAAGTCAGGATAGTGCGCAAGGGCATAGAAGGGAGCTGCTGAAGAAAAGAGAAGTGGAAACAGACAGCAAACTAGGCTGGAGAGAGACCTGAGACAAAGAGATCTGAATTATACGAGACCTGACCAGGGGAAACACAAATTATGCAGTCAAGTTTCCCACATTTGGGGAAATCGCAGGGGCAGCACACCCAGAGTGCAATGGGTGAGCCTTGCCCTGGGAGAAGCACCTTCATGATCATAGTATCTCACCTGGCAGGTAAGTAGGAGTTGGGCTAGAGCTGGGGAGGGTCGCTGCTCGGGCACCCCCCTGTCAAGTGAAGGAGATCCAACTGAGGCAGCACAAAGGAACTCTCGAAAGAAGAACAAGGCTAGAGGAAGATCTGAGACAAAGAAATCTGACTTTTACCAGAGCTGACCAGAGGAAAGCACAAACACAGTCCACCACTACCACAAATAATGCAGTCGAGTTTCCCACATTTGGGGAAATCACAGGGGTCAGCATACCCAGAGTGCAATGAATGAACCGCACCCTGGGAGAACAATCTTCATAACAATGGTATCTCCTATGCAAAATAAGTATGATTTGGGATATGGCTGGGGAGGGCCGCTGCTCAGGCACATCTCTGTCAAGTAAAGGAGATTCAACTGAGGCAGCACAAGGGAACTCTCATCTGGGGACAACAACTGCAGGGAGAACACATATTTTCAGATGAACATGGGAGGGCAGAAGGCTGCCTAATACTGAAGCACCCCCAAACAACAAACCAAATGCAACAACTAGTGCAAGCATTCCTGGGGGAAGGCCTGCAGCAGATAGATTTGCATATGGTGATGTCATCCAAGCAGTGGGTCAAAGTTGGCTTCAACCCTCGTCTGCATATGAAAAGAGAAAAGGGGCGTGCAGGGCATGGTGGCCTTTTGCGGCACTTGGCTGACCCCTAGTTTGCATTAAACACCTCCACCCTCCTTCGGTGTAGGGCTCATGTTGGCTATGCCCCAGCCCCTGAAGCATTCAAGCTGATTTCTTGCAGCAGCTGGGCACTGTAACAGCTCCAGAGCTGCTCTGTAAGTCAAGTAAAAGGGTGTGGGCCCTGCAGCACTACCTGTAGTTCGCATTGTGCGTTGGAAGGCACAAAGTAAGCAGAAAGGAGGAGAAGTCAGGATAGTGCGCAAGGGCATAGAAGGGAGCGGCTCAAGAAAAGAGAAGTGGAAACAGACAGCAAACTAGGCTGGAGAGAGACCTGAGACAAAGAGATCTGAATTATACGAGACCTGACCAGGGGAAACACAAATTATGCAGTCAAGTTTCCCACATTTGGGGAAATCGCAGGGGCAGCACACCCAGAGTGCAATGGGTGAGCCTTGCCCTGGGAGAAGCACCTTCATGATCATAGTATCTCACCTGGCAGGTAAGTAGGAGTTGGGCTAGAGCTGGGGAGGGTCGCTGCTCGGGCACCCCCCTGTCAAGTGAAGGAGATCCAACTGAGGCAGCACAAGGAAACTCTCGAAAGAAGAACAAGGCTAGAGGAAGATCTGAAACAAAGAAATCTGACTTTTACCAGAGAGCAGAGGAAAACACAAACACAGTCCCCCACTACCAACAAATAAAGCAGTCGCGTTTCCCACATTTGGGGAAATCACAGGGGTCAGCATACCCAGAATGCAATGAATGAACCTCACCCTGGGAGAGTAATCTTCATGACCATGGTATCTCCTATGCAAAATAAGTATGATTTGGGATAGGGCTGGGGAGGGCCGCTGCTCATGCACATCTCTGTCAAGTAAAGGAGATTCAACTGAGGCAGCACAAGGGAACTCTCATCTGGGGACAACAACTGCAGGGAGAACACATATTTTCAGATGAACATGGGAGGGCAGAAGGCTGCCTAATACTGAAGCACCCCCAAACAACAAACCAAATGCAACAACTAGTGCAAGCATTCCTGGGGGAAGTTCTGCAGAAGACGGATTTGCATACGGTGATGTCATCCAAGCAGTGGGTCAAAGTTGGCTTCAACCCTCATCTGCATATGAAAAGAGAAAAGGGGCGTGCAGGGCATGGCGGCCTTTTGCGGTGCTTGGATGACCCCTAGTTCGCATTAAACACCCCACCCTCCTTTGGTGTGGGGCTCATGTTGGCCATGCCCCATCCCCTGAAGCATTCAAGCTGATTTATTGCAGCAGCTGGGCACTGTAACAGCTCCAGAGCTGCTCTGAACGGCAAGTAAAAGGGTGTGGGCCCTGCAGCACTACCTGTAGTTTGCATTGTGCATTGGAAGGCACAAAGTAAGCAGACGGGAGAAGTCAGGATAGTGCGCAAGGGCATAGAAGGGAGCGGCTCAAGAAAAGAGAAGTTGAAACAGACAGCAAACTAGGCTGGAGAGAGTCCTGAGACAAAGAGATCTGAATTATACGAGAGCCGACCAGGGGAAACACAAATTATGCAGTCAAGTTTCCCACATTTGGGGAAATCGCAGGAGCAGCACACCCAGAGTGCAATGGGTGAGCCTTGCCCTGGGAGAAGCACCTACATGATCATAGTATCTCACCTGCCAGGTAAGTAGAAGTTGGGCTAGAGCTGGGGAGGGTCGCTGCTCGGGTACCCCCCTGTCAAGTGAAGGAGATCCAACTGAGGCAGCACAAGGGAACTCTCGAAAGAAGAACAAGGCTAAAGGAAGATCTGAGACAAAGAAATCTGACTTTTACCAGAGCTGACCAGAGGAAAGCACAAACACAGTCCCCCACTACCACAAATAAAGCAGTCGAGTTTCCCACATTTGGGGAAATCACAGGGGTCAGCATACCCAGAATGCAATGAATGAACCTCACCGTGGGAGAACAATCTTCATGACCATGGTATCTCCTATGCAAAATAAGTATGATTTGGGATAGGGCTGGGGAGGGCCGCTGCTCAGGCACATCTCTGTCAAGTAAAGGAGATTCAACTGAGGCAGCACAAGGGAACTCTCATCTGGGGACAACAACTGCAGGGAGAACACATATTTTCAGATGAACATGGGAGGGCAGAAGGCTGCCTAATACTGAAGCACCCCCAAACAACAAACCAAATGCAACAACTAGTGCAAGCATTCCTGGGGGAAGGCCTGCAGCAGATGGATTTGCATACGGTGATGTCATCCAAGCAGTGGGTCAAAGTTGGCTTCAACCCTCGTCTGCATATGAAAAGAGAAAAGGGGCGTGCAGGGCATGGCGGCCTTTTGCGGCGCTTGGATGACCCCTAGTTCGCATTAAACACCTCCACCCTCCTTCGGTGTGGGGCTCATGTTGGCTATGCCCCAGCCCCTGAAGCATTCAAGCTGATTTCTTGCAGCAGCTGGGCACTGTAACAGCTCCAGAGCTGCTCTGTACGGCAAGTAAAAGGGTGTGGGCCCTGCAGCACTACCTGTAGTTTGCATTGTGCATTGGAAGGCACAAAGTAAGCAGACAGGAGGAGAAGTCAGGATAGTGCACAAGGGTATAAAAGGGAGGGGCTCATGAAAAAAGAAGTGGAAACAGACAGCAAACTAGGCTGGAGAGAGACCTGAGACAAAGAGATCTGAATTATACGAGAGCCGACCAGGGGAAACACAAATTATGCAGTCAAGCTTCCCACATTTGGGGAAATCAGAGTGCAATGGGTGAGCCTTGCCCTGGGAGAAGCACCTTCATGATCATAGTATCTCACCTGGCAGGTAAGTAGGAGTTGGGCTAGAGCTGGGGAGGGTCGCTGCTCGGGCACCCCTCTGTCAAGTGAAAGAGATCCAACTGAGGCAGCACAAGGAAACTCTCGAAAGAAGAACAAGGCTAGAGGAAGATCTGAGACAAATAAATCTGACTTTTACCAGAGCTGACCAGAGGAAAGCACAAACACAGTCCCCCACTACCACAAATAATGCAGTCGAGTTTCCCACATTTTGGAAATCACAGGGGTCAGCATACCCAGAATGCAATGAATGAACCTCACCCTGGGAGAACAATCTTCATGACCATGGTATCTCCTATGCAAAATAAGTATGATTTGGGATAGGGCTGGGGAGGGCCGCTGCTCAGGCACATCTCTGTCAAGTAAAGGAGATTCAACTGAGGCAGCACAAGGGAACTCTCATCTGGGGACAACAACTGCAGGGAGAACACATATTTTCAGATGAACATGGGAGGGCAGAAGGCTGACTAATACTGAAGCACCCCCAAACAACAAACCAAATGCAACAACTAGTGCAAGCATTCCTGGGGGAAGGCCTGCAGCAGATGGATTTGCATACGGTGATGTCATCCAAGCAGTGGGTCAAAGTTGGCTTCAACCCTCGTCTGCATATGAAAAGAGAAAAGGGGCGTGCAGGGCATGGCGGCCTTTTGCGGCGCTTGGATGACCCCTAGTTCACATTAAACACCTCCACCCTCCTTCGGTGTGGGGCTCATGTTGGCTGTGCCCCAGCCCCTGAAGCATTCAAGCTGATTTCTTGCAGTAGCTGGGCACTGTAACAGCTCCAGAGCTGCTCTGTACGGCAAGTAAAAGGGTGTGGGCCCTACAGCACTACCTGTAGTTTGCATTGTGCATTGGAAGGCACAAAGTAAGCAGACAGGAGGAGAAGTCAGGATAGTGCACAAGGGTATAAAAGGGAGGGGCTCATGAAAAAAGAAGTGGAAACAGACAGCAAACTAGGCTGGAGAGAGACCTGAGACAAAGAGATCTGAATTATACGAGAGCCGACCAGGGGAAACACAAATTATGCAGTCAAGCTTCCCACATTTGGGGAAATCGCAGGGGCACCACACCCAGAGTGCAATGGGTGAGCCTTGCCCTGGGAGAAGCACCTTCATGATCATAGTATCTCACCTGGCAAGTAAGTAGGAGTTGGGCTAGAGCTGGGGAGGGTCGCTGCTCGGGCACCCCCCTGTCAAGTGAAAGAGATCCAACTGAGGCAGCACAAGGGAACTCTCGAAAGAAGAACAAGGCTAGAGGAAGATCTGAGACAAATAAATCTGACTTTTACCAGAGCTGTCCAGAGGAAAGCACAAACACAGTCCCCCACTACCACAAATAATGCAGTTGAGTTTCCCACATTTGGGGAAATCACAGGGGTCAGCATACCCAGAATGCAATGAATGAACCTCACCCTGGGAGAACAATCTTCATGACCATGGTATCGCCTATGCAAAATAAGTATGATTTGGGATAGGGCTGGGGAGGGCCGCTGCTCAGGCACATCTCTGTCAAGTAAAGGAGATTCAACTGAGGCAGCACAAGGGAACTCTCATCTGGGGACAACAACTGCAGGGAGAACACATATTTTCAGATAAACATGGGAGGGCAGAAGGCAGCCTAATACTGAAGCACCCCCAAACAACAAACCAAATGCAACAACTAGTACAAGCATTCCTGGGGGAAGGCCTGCAGCAGATGGATTTGCATATGGTGATGTCATCCAAGCAGTGGGTCAAAGTTGGCTTCAACCCTCGTCTGCATATGAAAAGAGAAAAGGGGCGTGCAGGGCATGGCGGCCTTTTGCGGCGCTTGGATGACCCCTAGTTCGCATTAAACACCTCCACCCTCCTTCGGTGTGGGGCTCATGTTGGCTATGCCCCAGCCCCTGAAGCATTCAAGCTGATTTCTTGCAGCAGCTGGGCACTGTAACAGCTCCAGAGCTGCTCTGAACGGCAAGTAAAAGGGTGTGGGCCCTGCAGCACTACCTGTAGTTTGCATTGTGCATTGGAAGGCACAAAGTAAGCAGACGGGAGAAGTCAGGATAGTGCGCAAGGGCATAGAAGGGAGCGGCTCAAGAAAAGAGAAGTTGAAACAGACAGCAAACTAGGCTGGAGAGAGACCTGAGACAAAGAGATCTGAATTATATGAGAGCCGACCAGGGGAAACACAAATTATGCAGTCAAGTTTCCCACATTTGGGGAAATCGCAGGAGCAGCACACCCAGAGTGCAATGGGTGAGCCTTGCCCTGGGAGAAGCACCTACATGATCATAGTATCTCACCTGCCAGGTAAGTAGAAGTTGGGCTAGAGCTGGGGAGGGTCGCTGCTCGGGTACCCCCCTGTCAAGTGAAGGAGATTCAACTGAGGTAGCACAAGGGAACTCTCGAAAGAAGAACAAGGCTAGAGGAAGATCTGAGACAAATAAATCTGACTTTTACCAGAGCTGACCAGAGGAAAGCACAAACACAGTCCCCCACTACCACAAATAATGCAGTCGAGTTTCCCACATTTGGGGAAATCACAGGGGTCAGCATACCCAGAATGCAATGAATGAACCTCACCCTGGGAGAACAATCTTCATGACCATGGTATCTCCTATGCAAAATAAGTATGATTTGGGATAGGGCTGGGGAGGGCCGCTGCTCAGGCACATCTCTGTCAAGTAAAGGAGATTCAACTGAGGCAGCACAAGGGAACTCTCATCTGGGGACAACAACTGCAGGGAGAACACATATTTTCAGATGAACATGGGAGGGCAGAAGGCTGCCTAATAATGAAGCACCCCCAAACAACAAACCAAATGCAACAACTAGTGCAAGCATTCCTGGGGGAAGGCCTGCAGCAGATGGATTTGCATACGGTGATGTCATCCAAGCAGTGGGTCAAAGTTGGCTTCAACCCTCGTCTGCATATGAAAAGAGAAAAGGGGCGTGCAGGGCATAGCGGCCTTTTGCGGCGCTTGGATGACCCCTAGTTCGCATTAAACACCTCCACCCTCCTTCGGTGTGGGGCTCATGTTGGCTATGCCCCAGCCCCTGAAGCATTCAAGCTGATTTCTTGCAGCAGCTGGGCACTGTAACAGCTCCAGAGCTGCTCTGTACGGCAAGTAAAAGGGTGTGGGCCCTGCAGCACTACCAGTAGTTTGCATTGTGCATTGGAAGGCACAAAGTAAGCAGACAAGAGGAGAAGTCAGGATAGTGCACAAGGGTATAAAAGGGAGGGGCTCATGAAAAAAGAAGTGGAAACAGACAGCAAACTAGGCTGGAGAGAGACCTGAGACAAAGAGATCTGAATTATACGAGAGCCGACCAGGGGAAACACAAATTATGCAGTCAAGCTTCCCACATTTGGGGAAATCGCAGGGGCACCACACCCAGAGTGCAATGGGTGAGCCTTGCCCTGGGAAAAGCACCTTCATGATCATAGTATCTCACCTGGCAGGTAAGTAGGAGTTGGGCTAGAGCTGGGGAGGGTCGCTACTCGGGCACCCCCCTGTCAAGTGAAAGAGATCCAACTGAGGCAGCACAAGGGAACTCTCGAAAGAAGAACAAGGCTAGAGGAAGATCTGAGACAAATAAATCTGACTTTTACCAGAGCTGACCAGAGGAAAGCACAAACACAGTCCCCCACTACCACAAATAATGCAGTCGAGTTTCCCACATTTGGGGAAATCACAGGGGTCAGCATACCCAGAATGCAATGAATGAACCTCACCCTGGGAGAACAATCTTCATGACCATGGTATCGCCTATGCAAAATAAGTATGATTTGGGATAGGGCTGGGGAGGGCCGCTGCTCAGGCACATCTCTGTCAAGTAAAGGAGATTCAGCTGAGGCAGCACAAGGGAACTCTCATCTGGGGACAACAACTGCAGGGAGAACACATATTTTCATATAAAAATCTTGGTCATGCTCTGGTTTCTCTTCAGAACGAACAAATCTTTCGCCTCTTACTAAAGATTTCCGTGGAGAGGCGCAAAACCGAGTTTTATCTCAATTTTTGCATGCCCCATCTTTTTGGGGTTTCTTTTACCGGTTTAAAGATAGAATGAGTGTGCTTTAATGTAAGCTCATTTGCATAGAAATGACAGTAAATGTTTATTTATGTTCAAACAGAACTTTCTTGACCATGCTACTTGCTTTAAAGATCTGGGAGCACATGGAATACAGTACAAACCATGCTTATAGCAAGGAGAAGCCAGGTGAGAAATCTGCTTTCTTTCAAATTGGGCACTCACTTTGATCTGAATGAGGACTGCTGGCACAGCACTCAGGCGACAGGTGGAATCTTGGTCATGCTCTGGTTTCTCTTCAGAACGAACAAATCTTTCGCCTTTTATTAAAGATTATCCGTGGAGAGGAGCAAAACTGAATTTTATCTCAATTTTTGCATGCCCCATATTATTGGGGTTTCTTTTATCAGTTTAAAGACAGAACGAGTGTGCTTTCTTGTTAGCTTTAATGTAAGTTTATTTGCATAACAATGACAATAAATGTCTGTTTCTTTTCAAGCAGAACTTTCTTGACCATACTAATTGCTTGAAAGATCTGGGAGCACATGGAAAAGAGTACAAACCATGTTTATAGCAAGGGGAAGCCTGGTGAGAAATCTGCTTTCTTTCTTTCAAATTGGGTGCTCACTTTGAGCTGAATGAGGACTGCTGGCATGGCACTCAGGCGACAGGTGGAATCTTGGTCATGCTCTGGTTTCTCTTCAGAACAAACAAATCTTTCGCCTTTTACTAAAGATTTCCGTGGAGAGGAGCAAAACTGAGTTTTATCTCAATTTTTGCATGCCCCATATCATACCTCCCAACTGTCCCGATTTTCGCGGGACAGTCCCGTTTTTTGGGGACTGTCCCGCTGTCCCACCTGCGGGCCGCAGTGTCCCGCGGTGGGGAGGACAATTGGGAGGCTCTGTCTGTCGCTGCCCTGCTTAGCAGAGCAGCGGTGAATAGACGCTGTGCGCATGCGCACAGCGTCTATTCACTGAAGTCAGAGGGAGAGGTGGCATGCCAGCGGCTCACAGAGCGCTGGGCATGCCCGCTCAGTGCCGAAAACGGGGGCGTGACTCGCGATCGCGGGTCCTCCCGCGAAGCCACGCCCCCTTTTACTTAGGCCACACCCTTTTTGGGAGCGCGCGCGACTTCGCCGCGCGTGTGTCCCTCTTTGCGAGCCGACAAAGTTGGGAGGTATGCCCATATTATTGGGGTTTCTTTTATCAGTTTAAAGACAGAACGAGTGTGCTTTCTGGTTAGCTTTAATGTAAGTTTATTTGCATAACAATGACAGTAAATGTTTGTTTCTTTTCAAACAGAACTTTCTTGACCATGCTACTTGCTTGAAAGATCTGGGAGCACATGGAAAACAGTACAAACCATGCAGTATCACAAGAGCCTTTATTTGATCTTTCATGAAGATAGAGCAGAATTGAGGACACGTCAACAATTTCTGCCGAAGGTGGTTCATCTTTCCACATGGTGCCTTTGGCCACTGACACCTTCGTTGAGTCAAAGTCTCTGGCTGTGGTCAGAACTTTGAAAATTTATGTCACCAGAACGGTTCAGATTAGGAAAACAGAGGCTCTGTTTGTCCTGTATGCTCCCAACAGGATTGGGTGTCCTGCTTCCATGTAGACCATTATGCGCTGGATCTGTGGTAAGATTCAGCATGCTCATTCCATGGCAGGATTGCCGTTACTGAATTAGGTGAAGACCCATTCTACTAGAAAGGTGGGTTCATCCTGGGCAGCTGGTCGGGGAGTCTCGGCATTGCAACTTTGCCGAGCAGCTATTTAGTAAACACTTTTGCTAAGTTTTACAAGTTTGATACCTTGGCCGATGATAACTTCAAGTTGGGTCATTCGGTGCTGCAGAGTCGTACGCACTCTTCCACCCGTTCAAGAGCTTTGGTATAACCCCATGGTTCTTAATGTGACCCCAGCATCCTCTAGGTCGTATGAGAAAATAGGATTTTAATACCTACCGGTAAATCCTTTTCTCTTAGTCTGTAGAGGATGCTGGGCACCCGTCCCAGTCCATACTGTGTCTGCAGTTATTACTTGTGGTTATACACATGTTGTGTTATGGTTCTGGTCAGCTTTTTGCTGCAATTGTTCATGCCGTTGGCTTGTGTTCTGTTGAATGCCACGTTCTGCGGCATGCTTAAGGTGTGAGCTGGTAAGATGCTCACCTTAGTTTAACAATAAATCCTTTCCTCGAAATGTCCGTCTCCATGGGCACAGTTCCTATAACTGGAGTCTGGAGGAGGGGCATAGAGGGAGGAGCCAGTTCACACCCTTTGATAGTCTTAAAGTGCCCATGTCTCTTGCGGATCCCGTCTATACCCCATGGTTCTTAATGTGACCCCAGCATCCTCTACGGACTAAGAGAAAAGGATGCCCTTGCGCACTATCCTGACTTCTCCTCCCGTCTGCTTACTTTGTGCCTTCCAACGCACAATGCAAACTACAGGTGGTGCTGCAGGGCCCACACCCTTTTACTTGCCTTACAGAACAGCTCTGGAGCTGTTACAGTGCCCAGCTGCTGCAAGAAATCAGCTTGAATGCTTCAGGGGATGGGGCATGGCCAACATGAGCCCCACACCAAAGGAGGGTGGGGGTGTTTAATGAGAACTAGGGGTCATCCAAGCACTGCAAAAGGCCGCCATGCCCTGCACGCCCCTTTTCTCTTTTCATATGCAGATGAGGGTTCCAGCCAACTTTGGCCCACTGCTTGAATAACATCACTGTATGCAAATCCGTCTGCTGCAGACCTTCCCCCAGGAAGGCTTGTACTAGATGTTGCATATGGTTTGATATTTGATGGTGCTTCAGTATTAGGCAGCCTTCCGCCCTCCCATGTTCATCTGAAAAGATGTGGTCTCCCTGCAGTTGTTGTCCCCAGACGAGAGTTCCCTTGTGCTTCCTCAGTTGAATCTCCTTAACTTGACGGGGGAGGGGCTGCCCGAGCAGCCACCCTCCCCAGCCCTATCCCAACTCATACTTATTTTGCATATGAGATCTCTTGATCATGAAGATTGTTATCACAGGGTGAGGTTCATCCATTATATTTTAAAATAGGAAGGTACAAATTACATATTTGAATTGCATTTATGTGCTGGATTCAAATGTCCCCCCCCCCCTTCCTTTCTCAATTGTGCCCGTCAGCAGCTATTCTAAGGTTGCTGCCAATGGGTGTGACACATTAATTTCTTCTGTGGGGTACACTGGACTCCACAAGGATTCACATTGGGGTGTAGAGTAGGATCTTGATCTGAGGCACCAACCGGCTCAAAGCTTTTGACTGTTCCCAAGATGCTCAGTGCATTCTCCTCTATAACCCCGCTTCCATGAACAGGGAGCTCAGTTTGTAGTTGGTGCCTTCAGTAGCAGGCCACTTAACAGGGGCCTGCCTCAGGCAGCCTATTCTTAGCTATAAATTTTGACAAGAAAAGAAGAACTTGTTTTATGAGAATCTACAAGGGCTGCAGCAGGCTAGGTCTAATAGACATCTTTACTGCAGCTTCATCACTCCCAGCGGCGCTGTATACTCCCGTGCCCTGGTTGCTGGGTCACTGCAGCGGAGGGTCCGGTTTCATCCTAAGGTCAGTCACACACACACCACCCTTCCGGATCACGAGGCCACTGATGAAGGGGAGCGTGGCCGTAGGGGGTGGACCGTGTGCGCACTGGCGTGGACACTGATTACTGGGCAGCCGCTCCACTAGCCACCAGGTACAGTTAAGGAGCACAGGTCTGGGGGTTTTTCTCCTATATTAACCCAATTTTGTACTGCCCGCAGCGCATTGTGATAGGTAATAGGGCCTGATTCAGGTTGGATTGCAATCACAATAAGCGATCCAACTGCAAAAATTGCTAAGAGCATACGCATGTGCCTGCATTTTCTGCGGCACCCCGCAGAGAATGCGATCGCCTCTGCCTGTCAATCGGGGCGGGGGGGGGATAGGTGGGTCAGCAACACTCCATTTCCAAGTCAGGGATGGAGCGGTGCGGGGGCAAGGCTTCAAAATGGGGTCTGCAACGGAGGAGACACAGGGGGCGTGGTCACAGCGGCTGTATGACATCACATTCAGCCGCTGTGATCACAAAAATGGTGGCGGCTTCCTGCGCGCACATACAGTCTGCACCAGCAGGAGGCTACACCATTTTTTATGATCACGCTGAACTGCAGTGCGACTGCAATTACAGCATGGTCAAGAAGGGAGGCGTCATGCTGGGTGGCCATGCCCTTTCACTGTGCAGGAGCCAGCACTGCTCACACACTAGTCCCTGGGTGCAGCCCCCAACCCCCGGGACACCCGGAGCAACAAAATGTAGATTCAGGCCACCAGGCCACGCCCCTACCTATGAAACCATGCCTCCTTTTTACCATTGCGCTGCTTATCTGCGCGCACTGCATTACAATCTCCCTCGCCACCTCTCTGGGTGTCACCAGTGATAGTGACACCTCTGCCATGCTTGTAGCAGCTGGTCCTAAGATCTACGCCTCAAGCCCTGAGTGTTTGCCCTTGTGACTTGTTGATCATCATAGCGAAGCAGATGCTTACAGAAAACTGCAGGGGCTTAGATTGAAAATAAAAAAATTGATGGGTATAAGGTAGAGAGGAGCGGGTTCGGTTCTCCGAGAACCGAATTCCCCACGAACTCCACGTTGTTTACACTGGTCCGAGGCAGGCTCGGTTGTTCCCGCCTGACTCGGAAAACCTGAACAAGGGAAAATGTCATCATCCCGCTGTCGGATTCTCGCGAGATTCGGATTCCATATAAAGAGCTGCTTGTTGCCGCCATTTTTACTCGTGCTTTGAAGAGAGAGCGGAATGGACGTGGCTATGTTCTCTCAGTGGAAATCTCAATATCAGTGCTCAGTATCAGTGGTTACTTATTGCTGCTCAGTAATACTAGTAGTGTGTCTCTCCTGCTCAGTGTCAGTTCTCAGTAGTATCCTCATCAGTGCTCAGTATCACTGCTCATTGTCTTGTGCTGCATTGTGGTGCTCAGCATACTACAGTACATTACTAATAGTCCAGTGCTGCATCTTGCTGCTCAGTGTCAGTTCTAGTATCCTCATCAGTGCTCACTATCACTGTTCATTGCATTTTGGTTTTCTGTATACTACAGTAACATAGTAATATAGTAACATATAGTAACATAGTTTTTGAGGTTGAATAGAGGCAAATTGCCCATCGTGTTCAACCTGTTTTAAGTTGTGATGATTCTACATACTTGCTGAATAATGTTTTATGACTAGTTAGCTACTATAACTCATGTTACCCCCGGATTAACCATGTTGATATTTTAAGTATTATAACCTTAGATAGCTTTTTCATTCAGAAATGTATCCATTCCTTTTTTAAATCCAATTACAGAGTCCGCCATTACCACCTTCCCTGGCAGGGAATTCCACATCCTGATTGCCCTAACAGTGAAGATCATAGTATCTCACCTGGCAGGTAAGTAGGAGTTGGGCTAGAGCTGTGGAGGATTGCTGCTTGGGCACCCCCTGTCAAGTGAAGGAGATCCAACTGAGGCAGCACAAGGGAACTCTCGAAAGAAGAACAAGGCTAGAGGAAGATCTGAGACAAAGAAATCTGACTTTTACCAGAGCTGACCAGAGGAAAGCACAAACACAGTCCCCCACTACCACAAATAATGCAGTCGAGTTTCCCACATTTGGGGAAATCACAGGGGTCAGCATACCCAGAATGCAATGAATGAACCTCACCCTGGGAGAACAATCTTCATGACCATGGTATCTCCTATGCAAAATAAGTATGATTTGGGATAGGGCTGGGGAGGGCCGCTGCTCAGGCACATCTCTGTCAAGTAAAGGAGATTCAACTGAGGCAGCACAAGGGAACTCTCATCTGGGGACAACAACTGCAGGGAGAACACATATTTTCAGATGAAAATCTTGGTCATGCTCTGGTTTCTCTTCAGAACGAACAAATCTTTCGCCTTTTACTAAAGATTTCCGTGGAGAGGAGCAAAACTGAGTTTTACCTCAATTTTTGCATGCCCCATCTTTTTGGATTTTCTTTTATCGGTTTAAAGATAGAATGAGTGTGCTTTAATGAAAGCTCATTTGCATAGAAATTACAGTAAATGTTTGTTACTTTTCAAACAGAACTTTCTTGACCATGCTACTTGCTTGAAAGATCTGGGAGCACATGGAATACAGTACAAACCATGCTTATAGCAAGGAGAAGCCAGGTGAGAAATCTGCTTTCTTTCAAATTGGGCGCTCACTTTGATCTGAATGAGGACTGCTGGCATGGCACTCAGGCGACAGGTGGAATCTTGGTCATGCTCTGGTTTCTCTTCAGAACGAACAAATCTTTCGCCTTTTACTAAAGATTTCCGTGGAGAGGAGCAAAACTGAGTTTTATCTCAAATTTTGCATGCCCCATCTTATTGGGGTTTTATTTTATCTGTTTAAAGATAGAACGAGTGTGCTTTAATGTAAGCTCATTTGCATAGAAATGACAGTAAATGTTTGTTTCTTTTCAAACAGAACTTTCTTGACTATACTAATTGCTTGAAAGATCTGGGAACACATGGAAAAGAGTACAAACCATGTTTATAGCTAGGGGAAGCCTGGTGAGAAATCTGCTTTCTTTCTTTCAAATTGGGTGCTCACTTTGAGCTCAATGAGAACTGCTGGCATGGCACTCAGGCGACAGGTGGAATCTTGGTCATGCTCTGGTTTCTCTTCAGAACTAACAAATATTTCGCCTTTTATTAAAGATTTCCGTGGAGAGGAGCAAAACTGAGTTTTATCTCAATTTTTGCATGCCCCATATTATTGGGGTTTCTTTTATCAGTTTAAAGACAGAACGAGTGTGCTTTCTTGTTAGCTTTAATGTAAGTTGCCATAGATGCAGTGAAACACATGTGTAGGGCACGGCGTGTCCGCGTGTATTTGACTCATGTGAAATGTTATAAAACAAAAATATATGATTATGATGTTAGCTGTTAGTCTCCACTAATAGGGAATAGAAGCTGAGCTATAAGAAAGGAATACACTAGATATGATGTCACTTAGCAATTACAATGTCTAAAGTGCATACAGATAGCTACTAATAACTCTTGATAAGAAAGTATATCAGTGTGGGTATATTTATATGATGGGATATTGGGACTAGTGAATATATATCACTCCTGCTGTCCAGATTGGCAATAACCAGACAATTATGATAAGAGTAGAGATGTCACATGGGCTGCTATAGATATTAATTTAATGCTGTATGTGTCATTTGTTACAAATGGATACATTTTCTATGAGTCAGCCTAGCAGCTGCATGTTCTAACAGAACACTATCCTCACACAGAATCTGCTAACCTTGAGATAACTAAATGACAGTGTGTAACAGTCTCTTTACTATAAGACTGTTACAAAGTAATATATATATTTGAAGTCAGTCTAGCAGCTGTGTGTTCCAGCAGTTTATAAGACAAAGAAAATCTCCTATTGTGGAATCTAGACACATGGGACTGCTGGCCTGTGTCATACTATTTCTATGTAATACCAGTAACATGTATATAACTGTTACATAATTGTTACAAATGGATAAATCTTTGAGTCAGCCTAGCAGCTGCATGTCCTAACAGGACACCATAAATCCTTTACAGTGTAACAAATTGATTGGTAACACTTAAAGGCTGGAGAGCAGTTATATGCCTTACTAGCATACTCAATATACCACATTATTACACCAGTTACCACGATTATTGACAGCGCATTTGATATATTATATTACCCTCACACTGAGTCTGTTTACCTTTAGATAACTAAGTGACCGAATATGTAACAGTTTCTCTATCATAAGACTGTTACAAAGTGAGATAGATATATTTGGAAGTCAGTCAAACAGCTGTGTGTTTCAGCGGTTTATAAGAAAATTCCTCATTGTGGAATCTGGACCACTAAGGGTTATTATATATATAGCACATGGAATTGCCACATCTCCCTATATGATAATTTCATTACACTGTAACATAATAAGAATTAACTCTTTAACAGTGTAAATAGAGAGTAATGAATCTCTGACACATGGAATATATTATTTCTTAGATGAATTGGATAAACCATTATGACAGACACTTTGCTTCTTAATAAGAATTGAGGTGGCTATACCTCTAAGGAAAGCATTATTGCCTACGCCTAGATCAGATTAAATAAGATCTGGCTGAATATATGAAGGAAGGTTGCTATTTATATGAGAATTGGAATTGCTATATTCCTTAAGGCAACCCCACCGATTGATATATGTTGTCAATTAAGTATATCTGAACGGCTATATCTGGACCAGATTTAATAAGATCTGGCTGATTATATGAAGGAGGGCTGCTATTTATATTGGAATTGCCATATTCCTTAAGGCAACCGCACCTGTTGGTATATCTCGCCAATTAACTATATCTAAACAGCTAAATTAAAGCTATTCATCATTTTTTTAGTTTGGATATTAATAAATATGATCTTTCCATGATCCATAGAGATTTCCCTATCAAGTGATTCCTTATCCGATATAGAAAGCTATCCCCCTGTGGTATTGAATTTAGGAATATAGTCTTAGGGGACACAGAGAAATAAGTGATCCCCATCTACCTAAGCACCCCACAAATTGGAGGTTAGCTTACCGGTTATACTCAATCACCCCCACAAATTCGCCAATGGGGATGGCTTCCCGGGAGGTAACCCCTATTGAGTGAAGGGAGTATATAGGATACGACCCAGTGGTACCTGACGACATAGATACTAACAGCTATTTAATAACATTACGCTAGAAAGTGATTATTAGCAACATATATATCTATATAAACAACCCCGCCAGGGTTGTGCCTTCAAAAATAATCACACACGGACACGCTTTTTAAACCTTTTTTTCACATCTCTTTATTCTTCTTATGCACATGTATGTTAGTTCTGTGATTTTAACATTTATGTTTCACTGCAGTTTGGGATAATAATATTAATATTTATCCAATTTTAATACATACTTAATAAAGGTTATATTTTATGATTCATTCATTCTGTCCAGTGCGTCAACAGTGCAGATTTCTTCTTGTTTTTTCTCCCAAATTCTATAACAATGACAGTAAATGTTGTTTATTTTCAAACAGAACTTTCTTGACCATGCTACTTGCTTGAAAGATCTGGGAGCACATGGAAAACAGTACAAACCATGCAGTATCACAAGAGCCTTTATTTGATCTTTCATGAAGATAGAGCAGAATTGAGGACACGTCAACAATTTCTGCCGAAGGTGGTTCATCTTTCCACATGGTGCCTTTGGCCACTGACACCTTCGTTGAGTCAAAGTCTCTGGCTGTGGTCAGAACTTTGAAAATTTATGTCACCAGAACGGTTCAGATTAGGAAAACAGAGGCTCTGTTTGTCCTGTATGCTCCCAACAGGATTGGGTGTCCTGCTTCCATGTAGACCATTATGCGCTGGATCTGTGGTAAGATTCAGCATGCTCATTCCATGGCAGGATTGCCATTACTGAATTAGGTGAAGACCCATTCTACTAGAAAGGTGGGTTCATCCTGGGCAGCTGGTCGGGGAGTCTCGGCATTGCAACTTTGCCGAGCAGCTATTTAGTAAACACTTTTGCTAAGTTTTACAAGTTTGATACCTTGGCTGATGATAACCTCAAGTTGGGTCATTCGGTGCTGCAGAGTCGTACGCACTCTCCCACCCGTTCAAGAGCTTTGGTATAACCCCATGGTTCTTAATGTGACCCCAGCATCCTCTAGGTCGTATGAGAAAATAGGATTTTAATACCTACTGGTAAATCCTTTTCTCTTAGTCCGTAGAGGATGCTGGGCACCCGTCCCAGTCCATACTGTGTCTGCAGTTATTACTTGTGGTTATACACATGTTATGTTATGGTTCTGGTCAGCTTTTTGCTGCAATTGTTCATGCCGTTGGCTTGTGTTCTGTTGAATGCCACGTTCTGCGGCATGCTTAAGGTGTGAGCTGGTAAGATGCTCACCTTAGTTTAACAATAAATCCTTTCCTCGAAATGTCCGTCTCCCTGGGCACAGTTCCTATAACTGGAGTCTGGAGGAGGGGCATAGAGGGAGGAGCCAGTTCACACCCTTTGAAAGTCTTAAAGTGCCCATGTCTCTTGCGGATCCCGTCTATACCCCATGGTTCTTAATGTGACCCCAGCATCCTCTACGGACTAAGAGAAAAGGATGCCCTTGCGCACTATCCTGACTTCTCCTCCCGTCTGCTTACTTTGTGCCTTCCAACGCACAATGCGAACTACAGGTGGTGCTGCAGTGCCCACACCCTTTTACTTGCCTTACAGAACAGCTCTGGAGCTGTTACAGTGCCCAGCTGCTGCAAGAAATCAGCTTGAATGCTTCAGGGGATGGGGCATGGCCAACATGAGCCCCACACCAAAGGAGGGTGGGGGTGTTTAATGCGAACTAGGGGTCATCCAAGCACCGCAAAAGGCCGCCATGCCCTGCATGCCCCTTTTCTCTTTTCATATGCAGATGAGGGTTCCAGCCAACTTTGGCCCACATCTTGGATGACATCACCGTATGCAAATCCGTCTTCTGCAGACCTTCCCCCAGGAATGCTTGTACTAGTTGTTGCATATGGTTTGATATTTGATGGTGCTTCAATATTAGGCAGCCTTCCACCCTCCCATGTTCATCTGAACAGATGTGGTCTCCCTGCAGTTGGTGTCCCCAGACGAGAGTTCCCTTGTGCGTCCTCAGTTGAATCTCCTTAACTTGACGGGGGAGGGGCTGCCCGAGCAGCCACCCTCCCCAGCCCTATCCCAACTCATACTTATTTTGCATATGAGATCTCTTGATCATGAAGATTGTTCTCACAGGGTGAGGTTCATCCATTATATTTTAAAATAGGAAGGTACAAATTACATATTTGAATTGCATCTATGTGCTGGATTCAAATGTCCCCCCCCCCCTTCCTTTCTCAATTGTGCCCGTCAGCAGCTATTCTAAGGTTGCTGCCAATGGGTGTGACACATTAATTTCTTCTGTGGGGTACACTGGACTCCACAAGGATTCACATTGGGGTGTAGAGTAGGATCTTGATCTGAGGCACCAACCGGCTCAAAGCTTTTGACTGTTCCCAAGATGCTCAGCGCATCCTCCTCTATAACCCCGCTTCCATGAACAGGGAGCTCAGTTTGTAGTTGGTGCCTTCAGTAGCAGGCCACTTAACAGGGGCCTGCCTCAGGCAGCCTATTCTTAGCTATTAATTTTGACAAGAAAAGAAGAACTTGTTTTATGAGAATCTACAAGGGCTGCAGCAGGCTAGGTCTAATAGACATCTTTACTGCAGCTTCATCACTCCCAGCGGCGCTGTATACTCCCGTGCCCTGGTTGCTGGGTCACTGCAGCGGAGGCTCCAGTTTCTTCCTAAGGTCAGTCACACACACACCGCCCTTCCGGATCACGAGGCCGCTGATGAAGGGGAGCGTGGCCGTAGGGGGTGGACCGTGTGCGCACTGGCGTGGACACTGATTACTGGGCAGCCGCTCCACTAGCCACCAGGTACAGTTAAGGAGCACAGGTCTGGGAGTTTTACTCCTATATTAACCCAATTTTGTACTGCCCGCAGCGCATTGTGATAGGTAATAGGGCCTGATTCAGGTTGGAATGCAATCACAATAAGCGATCCAACTGCAAAATTTGCTAACAGCATACGCATGTGCCTGCATTTTCTGCGGCACCCCGCAGAGAATGCGATCGCCTCTGCCTGTCAATCGGGGCGGGGGGGGGGGGGGAGGGGGGTCAGCAACACTCCATTTCCAAGTCAGGGATGGAGCGGTGCGGGGGCAAGGCTTCAAAATGGGGTCTGCAACGGAGGAGACACAGGGGGCGTGGTCACAGCGGCTGTATGACATCACATTCAGCCGCTGTGATCACAAAAATGGTGGCGGCTTCCTGCGCGCACATACAGTCTGCACCAGCAGGAGGCTACACCATTTTTTATGATCACGCTGAACTGCAGTGCGACTGCAATTACAGCATGGTCAAGAATGGAGGCGTCATGCTGGGTGGCCATGCCCTGTCACTGTGCAGGAGCCAGCACCGCACACACACTAGTCCCCGGGTGCAGCCCCCAACCCCCGGGACACCCGGAGCAACAAAATGTAGATTCAGGCCACCAGGCCACGCCCCTACCTATGAAACCATGCCTCCTTTTTACCATTGCACTGCTTATCTGCGCGCCCTGCATTACAATCTCCCTCGCCACCTCTCTGGGTGTCACCAGTGATAGTGACACCTCTGCCATGCTTGTAGCAGCTGGTCCTAAGATCTACGCCTCAAGCCCTGAGTGTTTGCCCTTGTGACTTGTTGATCATCATAGCGAAGCAGATGCTTACAGAAAACTGCAGGGGCTTAGATTGAAAATAAAAAAATTGATGGGTATAAGGTAGAGAGGAGCGGGTTCGGTTCTCCGAGAACCGAATTCCCGACGAACTCCACGTGGTTTACACTGGTCCGAGGCAGGCTCGGTTGTTCCCGCCTGACTCGGAAAACCTGAACAAGGGAAAATGTCATCATCCCGCTGTCGGATTCTCGCGAGATTCGGATTCCATATAAAGAGCTGCGCGTTGCCGCCATTTTTACTCGTGCATTGAAGAGAGAGCGGAGAGGACGTGGCTATGTTCTCTCAGTGGAAATCTCAGTGCTCAGTATCAGTGGTTACTTATTGCTGCTCAGTAATACTAGTAGTGTGTCTCTCCTGCTCAGTGTCAGTTCTCAGTAGTATCCTCATCAGTGCTCAGTATCACTGCTCATTGTCTTGTGCTGCATTGTGGTGCTCAGCATACTACAGTACATTACTAATAGTCCAGTGCTGCATCTTGCTGCTCAGTGTCAGTTCTAGTATCCTCATCAGTGCTCACTATCACTGCTCATTACATTGTGGTGTTCTGTATACTACAGTAACATAGTAATATAGTAACATATAGTAACATAGTTTTTGAGGTTGAATAGAGGCAAATTGCCCATCGTGTTCAACCTGTTTTAAGTTGTGATGATTCTACATACTTGCTGAATAATGTTTTATGACTAGTTAGCTACTATAACTCATGTTACCCCCGGATTAACCATGTTGATATTTTAAGTATTATAACCTTGGATAGCTTTTTCATTCAGAAATGTATCCATTCCTTTTTTAAATCCAATTACAGAGTCCGCCATTACCACCTTCCCTGGCAGGGAATTCCACATCCTGATTGCCCTAACAGTGAAGATCATAGTATCTCACCTGGCAGGTAAGTAGGAGTTGGGCTAGAGCTGTGGAGGATTGCTGCTCGGGCACCCCCTGTCAAGTGAAGGAGATCCAACTGAGGCAGCACAAGGGAACTCTCGAAAGAAGAACAAGGCTAGAGGAAGATCTGAGACAAAGAAATCTGACTTTTACCAGAGCTGACCAGAGGAAAGCACAAACGCAGTCCCCCACTACCACAAATAATGCAGTCGAGTTTCCCACATTTGGGGAAATCACAGGGGTCAGCATACCCAGAGTGCAATGAATGAACCTCACCCTGGGAGAACAATCTTCATGACCATGGTATCTCCTATGCAAAATAAGTATGATTTGGGATAGGGCTGGGGAGGGCCGCTGCTCAGGCACATCTCTGTCAAGTAAAGGAGATTCAACTGAGGCAACACAAGGGAACTCTCATCTGGGGACAACAACTGCAGGGAGAACACATATTTTCAGATGAACATGGGAGGGCAGAAGGCTGCCTAATACTGAAGCACCCCCAAACAACAAATCAAATGCAACTACTAGTGCAAGCATTCCTGGGGGAAGGCCTGCAGCAGATGGATTTGCATATGGTGATGTCATCCAAGCAGTGGGTCAAAGTTGGCTTCAACCCTCGTCTGCATATGAAAATAAAAAAGGGGTGTGCAGGGCATGGCGGCCTTTTGCGGCGCTTGGATGACCCCTAGTTCGCATTAAACACCTCCACCTTCCTTCGGTGTGGGGCTCATGTTGGCTATGCCCCAGCCCCTGAAGCATTCAAGCTGATATCTTGCAGCAGCTGGGCACTGTAACAGCTCCAGAGCTGCTCTGTAAAGCAAGTAAAAGGGTGTGGGCCCTGCAGCACTACCTGTAGTTTGCATTGTGCGTTGGAAGGCACAAAGTAAGCAGACGGGAGAAGTCAGGATAGTGCACAAGGGCATAGAAGGGAGCGGCTCAAGAAAAGAGAAGTGGAAACAGACAGCAAACTAGGCTGGAGAGAGACCTGAGACAAAGAGATCTGAATTATACGAGAGCCGACCAGAGGAAACACAAATTATGTAATCAAGTGTCCCACATTTGGGGAAATCGTAGGAGCAGCACACCCAGAGTGCATTGGGTGAGCCTTGCCCTGGGAGAAGCACCTTCCTGATCATAGTATCTCACCTGGCAGGTAAGTAGGAGTTGGGCTAGAGCTGGGGAGGGTCGCTGTTCGGGCACCCCCCTGTCAAGTGAACGAGATCCAACTGAGGCAGCACAAGGAAACTCTCGAAAAAAGAACAAGGCTAGAGGAAGATCTGAGACAAAGAAATCTGACTTTTACCAGAGCTGACCAGAGGAAAGCACAAACACAGTCCCCCACTACCACAAATAATGCAGTCGAGTTTCCCACATTTGGGGAAATCACAGGGGTCAGCATACCCAGAATGCAATGAATGAACTTCACCCTGGGAGAACAATCTTCATGACAATTGTATCTCCTATGCAAAATAAGTATGATTTGGGATAGGGCTGGGGAGGGCCGCTGCTCAGGCACATCTCTGTCAAGTAAAGGAGATTCAACTGAGGCAGCACAAGGGAACTCTCATCTGGGGACAACAACTGCAGGGAGAACACATATTTTCAGATGAACATGGGAGAGCAGAAGGCTGCCTAATACTGAAGCACCCCCAAACAACAAACCAAATGCAACAACTAGTACAAGCATTCCTGGGAAAAGGTCTGCAGAAGACGGATTTGCATACGGTGATGTCATCCAAGCAGTGGGCCAAAGTTGGCTGGAACCCTCATCTGCATATGAAAAGAGAAAAGGGGTATGCAGGGCATGGCGGCCTTTTGCGGCGCTTGGATGACCCTTAGTTAGCATTAAACACCTCCACCCTCCGTCGGTGTGGGGCTCATGTTGGCTATGCCCCAGCCCCTGAAGCATTCAAGCTGATTTCTTGCAGCAGCTGGGCACTGTAACAGCTCCAGAGCTGCTCTGTAAGGCAAGTAAAAGGGTGTTGGCCCTACAGCACTACCTGTAGTTTGCATTGTGCGTTGGAAGGCACAAAGTAAGCAGACAGGTGAAGTCAGGAGAGGGCACAAGGGCATAGAAGGCAGCGGCTCAAGAAAAGAGAAGTGGAAACAGACAGCAAACTAGGCTGGAGAGAGACCTGAGACAAAGAGATCTGAATTATACGAGAGCCGACCAGGGGAAACACAAATTATGCAGTCAAGTTTCCCACATTTGGGGAAATCACAGGAGCAGCACACCCAGAGTGCAATGGGTGAGTCTTGCCCTGGGAGAAGCACCTTCATGATCATAGTATCTCACCTGGCAGGTATGTAGGAGTTGGGCTAGAGCTGGGGAGGGTCGCTGCTCGGGTACCCCCCTGTCAAGTGAAGGAGATCAAACTGAGGCAGCACAATGGAACTCTCGAAAGAAGAACAAGGCTAGAGGAAGATCTGAGACAAAGAAATCTGACTTTTACCAGAGCTGACCAGAGGAAAACACAAACACAGTCCCCCACTACCACAAATAATGCAGTTGAGTTTCCCACATTTGGGGAAATCACAGGGGTCAGCATACCCAGAATGCAATGAATGAACCTCACCCTGGGAGAACAATCTTTATGACCATGGTATCTCCTATGCAAAATAAGTATGATTTGGGATAGGGCTGGGGAGGGCCGCTGCTCAGGCACATCTCTGTCAAGTAAAGGAGATTCAACTGAGGCAGCACAAGGGAACTCTCATCTGGGGACAACAACTGCAGGGAGAACACATATTTTCAGATGAACATGGGAGGGCAGAAGGCTGCCTAATACTGAAGCACCCCCAAACAACAAACCAAATGCAACAACTAGTGCAAGCATTCCTGGGGGAAGGCCTGCAGCAGATAGATTTGCATATGGTGATGTCATCCAAGCAGTGGGTCAAAGTTGGCTTCAACCCTCGTCTGCATATGAAAAGAGAAAAGGGGCGTGCAGGGCATGGTGGCCTTTTGCGGCACTTGGCTGACCCCTAGTTTGCATTAAACACCTCCACCCTCCTTCGGTGTGGGGCTCATGTTGGCTATGCCCCAGCCCCTGAAGCATTCAAGCTGATTTCTTGCAGCAGCTGGGCACTGTAACAGCTCCAGAGCTGCTCTGTAAGGCAAGTAAAAGGGTGTGGGCCCTGCAGCACTACCTGTAGTTCGCATTGTGCGTTGGAAGGCACAAAGTAAGCAGAAAGGAGAAGTCAGGATAGTGCGCAAGGGCATAGAAGGGAGCGGCTCAAGAAAAGAGAAGTGGAAACAGACAGCAAACTAGGCTGGAGAGAGACCTGAGACAAAGATATCTGAATTATACGAGACCTGACCAGGGGAAACACAAATTATGCAGTCAAGTTTCCCACATTTGGGGAAATCGCAGGAGCAGCACACCCAGAGTGCAATGGGTGAGCCTTGCCCTTGGAGAAGCACCTTCATGATCATAGTATCTCACCTGGCAGGTAAGTAGGAGTTGGGCTAGAGCTGGGGAGGGTCGCTGCTCGGGCACCCCCCTGTCAAGTGAAGGAGATCCAACTGAGGCAGCACAAAGGAACTCTCGAAAGAAGAACAAGGCTAGAGGAAGATCTGAGACAAAGAAATCTGACTTTTACCAGAGCTGACCAGAGGAAAGCACAAACACAGTCCACCACTACCACAAATAATGCAGTCGAGTTTCCCACATTTGGGGAAATCACAGGGTTCAGCATACCCAGAGTGCAATGAATGAACCGCACCCTGGGAGAACAATCTTCATAACAATGGTATCTCCTATGCAAAATAAGTATGATTTGGGATATGGCTGCGGAGGGCCGCTGCTCAGGCACATCTCTGTCAAGTAAAGGAGATTCAACTGAGGCAGCACAAGGGAACTCTCATCTGGGGACAACAACTGCAGGGAGAACACATATTTTCAGATGAACATGGGAGGGCAGAAGGCTGCCTAATACTGAAGCACCCCCAAACAACAAACCAAATGCAACAACTAGTGCAAGCATTCCTGGGGGAAGGCCTGCAGCAGATAGATTTGCATATGGTGATGTCATCCAAGCAGTGGGTCAAAGTTGGCTTCAACCCTCGTCTGCATATGAAAAGAGAAAAGGGGCGTGCAGGGCATGGTGGCCTTTTGCAGCACTTGGCTGACCCCTAGTTTGCATTAAACACCTCCACCCTCCTTCGGTGTGGGGCTCATGTTGGCTATGCCCCAGCCCCTGAAGCATTCAAGCTGATTTCTTGCAGCAGCTGGGCACTGTAACAGCTCCAGAGCTGCTCTGTAAGGCAAGTAAAAGGGTGTGGGCCCTGCAGCACTACCTGTAGTTCGCATTGTGCGTTGGAAGGCACAAAGTAAGCAGAAAGGAGGAGAAGTCAGGATAGTGCGCAAGGGCATAGAAGGGAGCGGCTCAAGAAAAGAGAAGTGGAAACAGACAGCAAACTATGCAGGAGAGAGACCTGAGACAAAGAGATCTGAATTATACGAGACCTGACCAGGGGAAACACAAATTATGCAGTCAAGTTTCCCACATTTGGGGAAATCGCAGGGGCAGCACACCCAGAGTGCAATGGGTGAGCCTTGCCCTGGGAGAAGCACCTTCATGATCATAGTATCTCACCTGGCAGGTAAGTAGGAGTTGGGCTAGAGCTGGGGAGGGTCGCTGCTCGGGCACCCCCCTGTCAAGTGAAGGAGATCCAACTGAGGCAGCACAAGGAAACTCTCGAAAGAAGAACAAGGCTAGAGGAAGATCTGAAACAAAGAAATCTGACTTTTACCAGAGATCAGAGGAAAACACAAACACAGTCCCCCACTGCCAACAAATAAAGCAGTCACGTTTCCCACATTTGGGGAAATCACAGGGGTCAGCATACCCAGAATGCAATGAATGAACCTCACCCTGGGAGAGTAATCTTCATGACCATGGTATCTCCTATGCAAAATAAGTATGATTTGGGATAGGGCTGGGGAGGGCCGCTGCTCATGCACATCTCTGTCAAGTAAAGGAGATTCAACTGAGGCAGCACAAGGGAACTCTCATCTGGGGACAACAACTGCAGGGAGAACACATATTTTCAGATGAACATGGGAGGGCAGAAGGCTGCCTAATACTGAAGCACCCCCAAACAACAAACCAAATGCAACAACTAGTGCAAGCATTCCTGGGGGAAGTTCTGCAGAAGACGGATTTGCATACGGTGATGTCATCCAAGCAGTGGGTCAAAGTTGGCTTCAACCCTCATCTGCATATGAAAAGAGAAAAGGGGCGTGCAGGGCATGGCGGCCTTTTGCGGTGCTTGGATGACCCCTAGTTTGCATTAAACACCCCACCCTCCTTTGGTGTGGGGCTCATGTTGGCCATGCCCCATCCCCTGAAGCATTCAAGCTGATTTATTGCAGCAGCTGGGCACTGTAACAGCTCCAGAGCAGCTCTGAACGGCAAGTAAAAGGGTGTGGGCCCTGCAGCACTACCTGTAGTTTGCATTGTGCATTGGAAGGCACAAAGTAAGCAGACGGGAGAAGTCAGGATAGTGCGCAAGGGCATAGAAGGGAGCGGCTCAAGAAAAGAGAAGTTGAAACAGACAGCAAACTAGGCTGGAGAGAGACCTGAGACAAAGAGATCTGAATTATACGAGAGCCGACCAGGGGAAACACAAATTATGCAGTCAAGTTTCCCACATTTGGGGAAATCGCAGGAGCAGCACACCCAGAGTGCAATGGGTGAGCCTTGCCCTGGGAGAAGCACCTACATGATCATAGTATCTCACCTGCCAGGTAAGTAGAAGTTGGGCTAGAGCTGGGGAGGGTCGCTGCTCGGGTACCCCCCTGTCAAGTGAAGGAGATCCAACTGAGGCAGCACAAGGGAACTCTCGAAAGAAGAACAAGGCTAAAGGAAGATCTGAGACAAAGAAATCTGACTTTTACCAGAGCTGACCAGAGGAAAGCACAAACACAGTCCCCCACTACCACAAATAAAGCAGTCGAGTTTCCCACATTTGGGGAAATCACAGGGGTCAGCATACCCAGAATGCAATGAATGAACCTCACCGTGGGAGAACAATCTTCATGACCATGGTATCTCCTATGCAAAATAAGTATGATTTGGGATAGGGCTGGGGAGGGCCGCTGCTCAGGCACATCTCTGTCAAGTAAAGGAGATTCAACTGAGGCAGCACAAGGGAACTCTCATCTGGGGACAACAACTGCAGGGAGAACACATATTTTCAGATGAACATGGGAGGGCAGAAGGCTGCCTAATACTGAAGCACCCCCAAACAACAAACCAAATGCATCAACTAGTGCAAGCATTCCTGGGGGAAGGCCTGCAGCAGATGGATTTGCATACGGTGATGTCATCCAAGCAGTGGGTCAAAGTTGGCTTCAACCCTCGTCTGCATATGAAAAGAGAAAAGGGGCGTGCAGGGCATGGCGGCCTTTTGCGGCGCTTGGATGACCCCTAGTTCGCATTAAACACCTCCACCCTCCTTCGGTGTGGGGCTCATGTTGGCTATGCCCCAGCCCCTGAAGCATTCAAGCTGATTTCTTGCAGCAGCTGGGCACTGTAACAGCTCCAGAGCTGCTCTGTACGGCAAGTAAAAGGGTGTGGGCCCTGCAGCACTACCTGTAGTTTGCATTGTGCATTGGAAGGCACAAAGTAAGCAGACAGGAGGAGAAGTCAGGATAGTGCACAAGGGTATAAAAGGGAGGGGCTCATGAAAAAAGAAGTGGAAACAGACAGCAAACTAGGCTGGAGAGAGACCTGAGACAAAGAGATCTGAATTATACGAGAGCCGACCAGGGGAAACACAAATTATGCAGTCAAGCTTCCCACATTTGGGGAAATCAGAGTGCAATGGGTGAGCCTTGCCCTGGGAGAAGCACCTTCATGATCATAGTATCCCACCTGGCAGGTAAGTAGGAGTTGGGCTAGAGCTGGGGAGGGTCGCTGCTCGGGCACCCCCCTGTCAAGTGAAAGAGATCCAACTGAGGCAGCACAAGGAAACTCTCGAAAGAAGAACAAGGCTAGAGGAAGATCTGAGACAAATAAATCTGACTTTTACCAGAGCTGACCAGAGGAAAGCACAAACACAGTCCCCCACTACCACAAATAATGCAGTCGAGTTTCCCACATTTGGGGAAATCACAGGGGTCAGCATACCCAGAATGCAATGAATGAACCTCACCCTGGGAGAACAATCTTCATGACCATGCAAAATAAGTCAATCTTCATGACCATGCAAAATAAGTATGATTTGGGATAGGGCTGGGGAGGGCCGCTGCTCAGGCACATCTCTGTCAAGTAAAGGAGATTCAACTGAGGCAGCACAAGGGAACTCTCATCTGGGGACAACAACTGCAGGGAGAACACATATTTTCAGATGAACATGGGAGGGCAGAAGGCTGCCTAATACTGAAGCACCCCCAAACAACAAACCAAATGCAACAACTAGTGCAAGCATTCCTGGGGGAAGGCCTGCAGCAGATGGATTTGCATACGGTGATGTCATCCAAGCAGTGGGTCAAAGTTGGCTTCAACCCTCGTCTGCATATGAAAAGAGAAAAGGGGCGTGCAGGGCATGGCGGCCTTTTGCGGTGCTTGGATGACCCCTAGTTCACATTAAACACCTCCACCCTCCTTCGGTGTGGGGCTCATGTTGGCTGTGCCCCAGCCCCTGAAGCATTCAAGCTGATTTCTTGCAGTAGCTGGGCACTGTAACAGCTCCAGAGCTGCTCTGTACGGCAAGTAAAAGGGTGTGGGCCCTACAGCACTACCTGTAGTTTGCATTGTGCATTGGAAGGCACAAAGTAAGCAGACAGGAGGAGAAGTCAGGATAGTGCACAAGGGTATAAAAGGGAGGGGCTCATGAAAAAAGAAGTGGAAACAGACAGCAAACTAGGCTGGAGAGAGACCTGAGACAAAGAGATCTGAATTATACGAGAGCCGACCAGGGGAAACACAAATTATGCAGTCAAGCTTCCCACATTTGGGGAAATCGCAGGGGCACCACACCCAGAGTGCAATGGGTGAGCCTTGCCCTGGGAGAAGATCCTTCATGATCATAGTATCTCACCTGGCAAGTAAGTAGGAGTTGGGCTAGAGCTGGGGAGGGTCGCTGCTCGGGCACCCCCCTGTCAAGTTAAAGAGATCCAACTGAGGCAGCACAAGGGAACTCTCGAAAGAAGAACAAGGCTAGAGGAAGATCTGAGACAAAGAAATCTGACTTTTACCAGAGCTGTCCAGAGGAAAGCACAAACACAGTCCCCCACTACCACAAATAATGCAGTCGAGTTTCCCACATTTGGGGAAATCACAGGGGTCAGCATACCCAGAATGCAATGAATGAACCTCACCCTGGGAGAACAATCTTCATGACCATGTCCCCAGATGAGAGTTCCCTTGTGCTGCCTCAGTTGAATCTCCTTTACTTGACAGAGATGTGCCTGAGCAGCGGCCCTCCCCAACCCTATCCCAAATCATACTTATTTTGCATAGGCGATACGCCTATGCAAAATAAGTATGATTTGGGATAGGGTTGGGGAGGGCCGCTGCTCAGGCACATCTCTGTCAAGTAAAGGAGATTCAACTGAGGCAGCACAAGGGAACTCTCATCTGGGGACAACAACTGCAGGGAGAACACATATTTTCAGATAAACATGGGAGGGCAGAAGGCTGCCTAATACTGAAGCACCCCCAAACAACAAACCAAATGCAACAACTAGTACAAGCATTCCTGGGGGAAGGCCTGCAGCAGATGGATTTGCATATAGTGATGTCATCCAAGCAGTGGGTCAAAGTTGGCTTCAACCCTCGTCTGCATATGAAAAGAGAAAAGGGGCGTGCAGGGCATGGCGGCCTTTTGCGGCGCTTGGATGACCCCTAGTTCGCATTAAACACCTCCACCCTCCTTCGGTGTGGGGCTCATGTTGGCTATGCCCCAGCCCCTGAAGCATTCAAGGTGATTTCTTGCAGCAGCTGGGCACTGTAACAGCTCCAGAGCTGCTCTGAACGGCAAGTAAAAGGGTGTGGGCCCTGCAGCACTACCTGTAGTTTGCATTGTGCATTGGAAGGCACAAAGTAAGCAGACGGGAGAAGTCAGGATAGTGCGCAAGGGCATAGAAGGGAGCGGCTCAAGAAAAGAGAAGTTGAAACAGACAGCAAACTAGGCTGGAGAGAGACCTGAGACAAAGAGATCTGAATTATACGAGAGCCGACCAGGGGAAACACAAATTATGCAGTCAAGTTTCCCACATTTGGGGAAATCGCAGGAGCAGCACACCCAGAGTGCAATGGGTGAGCCTTGCCCTGGGAGAAGCACCTACATGATCATAGTATCTCACCTGCCAGGTAAGTAGAAGTTGGGCTAGAGCTGGGGAGGGTCGCTGCTCGGGTACCCCCCTGTCAAGTGAAGGAGATTCAACTGAGGCAGCACAAGGGAACTCTCGAAAGAAGAACAAGGCTAGAGGAAGATCTGAGACAAATAAATCTGACTTTTACCAGAGCTGACCAGAGGAAAGCACAAACACAGTCCCCCACTACCACAAATAATGCAGTCGAGTTTCCCACATTTGGGGAAATCACAGGGGTCAGCATACCCAGAATGCAATGAATGAACCTCACCCTGGGAGAACAATCTTCATGACCATGGTATCTCCTATGCAAAATAAGTATGATTTGGGATAGGGCTGGGGAGGGCCGCTGCTCAGGCACATCTCTGTCAAGTAAAGGAGATTCAACTGAGGCAGCACAAGGGAACTCTCATCTGGGGACAACAACTGCAGGGAGAACACATATTTTCAGATGAACATGGGAGGGCAGAAGGCTGCCTAATAATGAAGCACCCCCAAACAACAAACCAAATGCAACAACTAGTGCAAGCATTCCTGGGGGAAGGCCTGCAGCAGATGGATTTGCATACGGTGATGTCATCCAAGCAGTGGGTCAAAGTTGGCTTCAACCCTCGTCTGCATATGAAAAGAGAAAAGGGGCGTGCAGGGCATAGCGGCCTTTTGCGGCGCTTGGATGACCCCTAGTTCGCATTAAACACCTCCACCCTCCTTCGGTGTGGGGCTCATGTTGGCTATGCCCCAGCCCCTGAAGCATTCAAGCTGATTTCTTGCAGCAGCTGGGCACTGTAACAGCTCCAGAGCTGCTCTGTACGGCAAGTAAAAGGGTGTGGGCCCTGCAGCACTACCTGTAGTTTGCATTGTGCATTGGAAGGCACAAAATAAGCAGACAAGAGGAGAAGTCAGGATAGTGCACAAGGGTATAAAAGGGAGGGGCTCATGAAAAAAGAAGTGGAAACAGACAGCAAACTAGGCTGGAGAGAGACCTGAGACAAAGAGATCTGAATTATACGAGAGCCGACCAGGGGAAACACAAATTATGCAGTCAAGCTTCCCACATTTGGGGAAATCGCAGGGGCACCACACCCAGAGTGCAATGGGTGAGCCTTGCCCTGGGAGAAGCACCTTCATGATCATAGTATCTCACCTGGCAGGTAAGTAGGAGTTGGGCTAGAGCTGGGGAGGGTCGCTACTCGGGCACCCCCCTGTCAAGTGAAAGAGATCCAACTTAGGCAGCACAAGGGAACTCTCGAAAGAAGAACAAGGCTAGAGGAAGATCTGAGACAAATAAATCTGACTTTTACCAGAGCTGTCCAGAGGAAAGCACAAACACAGTCCCCCACTACCACAAATAATGCAGTCGAGTTTCCCACATTTGGGGAAATCACAGGGGTCAGCATACCCAGAATGCAATGAATGAACCTCACCCTGGGAGAACAATCTTCATGACCATGGTATCGCCTATGCAAAATAAGTATGATTTGGGATAGGGTTGGGGAGGGCCGCTGCTCAGGCACATCTCTGTCAAGTAAAGGAGATTCAACTGAGGCAGCACAAGGGAACTCTCATCTGGGGACAACAACTGCAGGGAGAACACATATTTTCAGATAAACATGGGAGGGCAGAAGGCTGCCTAATACTGAAGCACCCCCAAACAACAAACCAAATGCAACAACTAGTACAAGCATTCCTGGGGGAAGGCCTGCAGCAGATGGATTTGCATATAGTGATGTCATCCAAGCAGTGGGTCAAAGTTGGCTTCAACCCTCGTCTGCATATGAAAAGAGAAAAGGGGCGTGCAGGGCATGGCGGCCTTTTGCGGCGCTTGGATGACCCCTAGTTCGCATTAAACACCTCCACCCTCCTTCGGTGTGGGGCTCATGTTGGCTATGCCCCAGCCCCTGAAGCATTCAAGGTGATTTCTTGCAGCAGCTGGGCACTGTAACAGCTCCAGAGCTGCTCTGAACGGCAAGTAAAAGGGTGTGGGCCCTGCAGCACTACCTGTAGTTTGCATTGTGCATTGGAAGGCACAAAGTAAGCAGACGGGAGAAGTCAGGATAGTGCGCAAGGGCATAGAAGGGAGCGGCTCAAGAAAAGAGAAGTTGAAACAGACAGCAAACTAGGCTGGAGAGAGACCTGAGACAAAGAGATCTGAATTATACGAGAGCCGACCAGGGGAAACACAAATTATGCAGTCAAGTTTCCCACATTTGGGGAAATCGCAGGAGCAGCACACCCAGAGTGCAATGGGTGAGCCTTGCCCTGGGAGAAGCACCTACATGATCATAGTATCTCACCTGCCAGGTAAGTAGAAGTTGGGCTAGAGCTGGGGAGGGTCGCTGCTCGGGTACCCCCCTGTCAAGTGAAGGAGATTCAACTGAGGCAGCACAAGGGAACTCTCGAAAGAAGAACAAGGCTAGAGGAAGATCTGAGACAAATAAATCTGACTTTTACCAGAGCTGACCAGAGGAAAGCACAAACACAGTCCCCCACTACCACAAATAATGCAGTCGAGTTTCCCACATTTGGGGAAATCACAGGGGTCAGCATACCCAGAATGCAATGAATGAACCTCACCCTGGGAGAACAATCTTCATGACCATGGTATCTCCTATGCAAAATAAGTATGATTTGGGATAGGGCTGGGGAGGGCCGCTGCTCAGGCACATCTCTGTCAAGTAAAGGAGATTCAACTGAGGCAGCACAAGGGAACTCTCATCTGGGGACAACAACTGCAGGGAGAACACATATTTTCAGATGAACATGGGAGGGCAGAAGGCTGCCTAATAATGAAGCACCCCCAAACAACAAACCAAATGCAACAACTAGTGCAAGCATTCCTGGGGGAAGGCCTGCAGCAGATGGATTTGCATACGGTGATGTCATCCAAACAGTGGGTCAAAGTTGGCTTCAACCCTCGTCTGCATATGAAAAGAGAAAAGGGGCGTGCAGGGCATAGCGGCCTTTTGCGGCGCTTGGATGACCCCTAGTTCGCATTAAACACCTCCACCCTCCTTCGGTGTGGGGCTCATGTTGGCTATGCCCCAGCCCCTGAAGCATTCAAGCTGATTTCTTGCAGCAGCTGGGCACTGTAACAGCTCCAGAGCTGCTCTGTACGGCAAGTAAAAGGGTGTGGGCCCTGCAGCACTACCTGTAGTTTGCATTGTGCATTGGAAGGCACAAAATAAGCAGACAAGAGGAGAAGTCAGGATAGTGCACAAGGGTATAAAAGGGAGGGGCTCATGAAAAAAGAAGTGGAAACAGACAGCAAACTAGGCTGGAGAGAGACCTGAGACAAAGAGATCTGAATTATACGAGAGCCGACCAGGGGAAACACAAATTATGCAGTCAAGCTTCCCACATTTGGGGAAATCGCAGGGGCACCACACCCAGAGTGCAATGGGTGAGCCTTGCCCTGGGAGAAGCACCTTCATGATCATAGTATCTCACCTGGCAGGTAAGTAGGAGTTGGGCTAGAGCTGGGGAGGGTCGCTACTCGGGCACCCCCCTGTCAAGTGAAAGAGATCCAACTTAGGCAGCACAAGGGAACTCTCGAAAGAAGAACAAGGCTAGAGGAAGATCTGAGACAAATAAATCTGACTTTTACCAGAGCTGACTAGAGGAAAGCACAAACACAGTCCCCCACTACCACAAATAATGCAGTCGAGTTTCCCACATTTGGGGAAATCACAGGGGTCAGCATACCCAGAATGCAATGAATGAACCTCACCCTGGGAGAACAATCTTCATGACCATGGTATCGCCTATGCAAAATAAGTATGATTTGGGATAGGGCTGGGGAGGGCCGCTGCTCAGGCACATCTCTGTCAAGTAAAGGAGATTCAGCTGAGGCAGCACAAGGGAACTCTCATCTGGGGACAACAACTGCAGGGAGAACACATATTTTCAGATAAAAATCTTGGTCATGCTCTGGTTTCTCTTCAGAACGAACAAATCTTTCGCCTCTTACTAAAGATTTCCGTGGAGAGGAGCAAAACCGAGTTTTATCTCAATTTTTGCATGCCCCATCTTTTTGGGGTTTCTTTTACCGGTTTAAAGATAGAATGAGTGTGCTTTAATGTAAGCTCATTTGCATAGAAATGACAGTAAATGTTTATTTATGTTCAAACAGAACTTTCTTGACCATGCTACTTGCTTTAAAGATCTGGGAGCACATGGAATACAGTACAAACCATGCTTATAGCAAGGAGAAGCCAGGTGAGAAATCTGCTTTCTTTCAAATTGGGCGCTCACTTTGATCTGAATGAGGACTGCTGGCACAGCACTCAGGCGACAGGTGGAATCTTGGTCATGCTCTGGTTTCTCTTCAGAATGAACAAATCTTTCGCCTTTTATTAAAGATTATCCGTGGAGAGGAGCAAAACTGAGTTTTATCTCAATTTTTGCATGCCCCATATTATTGGGGTTTCTTTTATCAGTTTAAAGACAGAACGAGTGTGCTTTCTTGTTAGCTTTAATGTAAGTTTATTTGCATAACAATGACAATAAATGTCTGTTTCTTTTCAAGCAGAACTTTCTTGACCATACTAATTGCTTGAAAGATCTGGGAGCACATGGAAAAGAGTACAAACCATGTTTATAGCAAGGGGAAGCCTGGTGAGAAATCTGCTTTCTTTCTTTCAAATTGGGTGCTCACTTTGAGCTGAATGAGGACTGCTGGCATGGCACTCAGGCGACAGGTGGAATCTTGGTCATGCTCTGGTTTCTCTTCAGAACGAACAAATCTTTCGCCTTTTACTAAAGATTTCCGTGGAGAGGAGCAAAACTGAGTTTTATCTCAATTTTTGCATGCCCCATATCATACCTCCCAACTGTCCCGATTTTCGCGGGACAGTCCCGTTTTTTGGGGACTGTCCCGCTGTCCCACCTGCGGGCCGCAGTGTCCCGCGGTGGGGAGGACAGTTGGGAGGCTCTGTCTGTCGCTGCCCTGCTTAGCAGAGCAGCGGTGAATAGTCGCTGTGCGCACAGCGTCTATTCACTGAAGTCAGAGGGAGAGGTGGCATGCCAGCAGCTCACAGAGCGCTGGGCATGCCCCCTCAGTGCCGAAAACGGGGGCGTGACTCGCGATCGCGGGTCCTCCCGCGAAGCCATGCCCCTTTTTACTTAGGCCACGCCCTTTTTGGGAGCGCGTGCGACTTCGCCGCGCGTGTGTCCCTCTTTGCGAGCCGACAAAGTTGGGAGGTATGCCCATATTATTGGGGTTTCTTTTATCAGTTTAAAGACAGAACGAGTGTGCTTTCTGGTTAGCTTTAATGTAAGTTTATTTGCATAACAATGACAGTAAATGTTTGTTTCTCTTCAAACAGAACTTTCTTGACCATGCTACTTGCTTGAAAGATCTGGGAGCACATGGAAAACAGTACAAACCATGCAGTATCACAAGAGCCTTTATTTGATCTTTCATGAAGATAGAGCAGAATTGAGGACACGTCAACAATTTCTGCCGAAGGTGGTTCATCTTTCCACATGGTGCCTTTGGCCACTGACACCTTCGTTGAGTCAAAGTCTCTGGCTGTGGTCAGAACTTTGAAAATTTATGTCACCAGAACGGTTCAGATTAGGAAAACAGAGGCTCTGTTTGTCCTGTATGCTCCCAACAGGATTGGGTGTCCTGCTTCCATGTAGACCATTATGCGCTGGATCTGTGGTAAGATTCAGCATGCTCATTCCATGGCAGGATTGCCGTTACTGAATTAGGTGAAGACCCATTCTACTAGAAAGGTGGGTTCATCCTGGGCAGCTGGTCGGGGAGTCTCGGCATTGCAACTTTGCCGAGCAGCTATTTAGTAAACACTTTTGCTAAGTTTTACAAGTTTGATACCTTGGCCGATGATAACTTCAAGTTGGGTCATTCGGTGCTGCAGAGTCGTACGCACTCTTCCACCCGTTCAAGAGCTTTGGTATAACCCCATGGTTCTTAATGTGACCCCAGCATCCTCTAGGTCGTATGAGAAAATAGGATTTTAATACCTACCGGTAAATCCTTTTCTCTTAGTCTGTAGAGGATGCTGGGCACCCGTCCCAGTCCATACTGTGTCTGCAGTTATTACTTGTGGTTATACACATGTTGTGTTATGGTTCTGGTCAGCTTTTTGCTGCAATTATTCATGCCGTTGGCTTGTGTTCTGTTGAATGCCACGTTCTGCGGCATGCTTAAGGTGTGAGCTGGTAAGATGCTCACCTTAGTTTAACAATAAATCCTTTCCTCGAAATGTCCGTCTCCATGGGCACAGTTCCTATAACTGGAGTCTGGAGGAGGGGCATAGAGGGAGGAGCCAGTTCACACCCTTTGATAGTCTTAAAGTGCCCATGTCTCTTGCGGATCCCGTCTATACCCCATGGTTCTTAATGTGACCCCAGCATCCTCTACGGACTAAGAGAAAAGGATGCCCTTGCGCACTATCCTGACTTCTCCTCCCGTCTGCTTACTTTGTGCCTTCCAACGCACAATGCAAACTACAGGTGGTGCTGCAGGGCCCACACCCTTTTACTTGCCTTACAGAACAGCTCTGGAGCTGTTACAGTGCCCAGCTGCTGCAAGAAATCAGCTTGAATGCTTCAGGGGATGGGGCATGGCCAACATGAGCCCCACACCAAAGGAGGGTGGGGGTGTTTAATGAGAACTAGGGGTCATCCAAGCACTGCAAAAGGCCGCCATGCCCTGCACGCCCCTTTTCTCTTTTCATATGCAGATGAGGGTTCCAGCCAACTTTGGCCCACTGCTTGAATAACATCACTGTATGCAAATCCGTCTGCTGCAGACCTTCCCCCAGGAAGGCTTGTACTAGATGTTGCATATGGTTTGATATTTGATGGTGCTTCAGTATTAGGCAGCCTTCCGCCCTCCCATGTTCATCTGAAAAGATGTGGTCTCCCTGCAGTTGTTGTCCCCAGACGAGAGTTCCCTTGTGCTTCCTCAGTTGAATCTCCTTAACTTGACGGGGGAGGGGCTGCCCGAGCAGCCACCCTCCCCAGCCCTATCCCAACTCATACTTATTTTGCATATGAGATCTCTTGATCATGAAGATTGTTCTCACAGGGTGAGGTTCATCCATTATATTTTAAAATAGGAAGGTACAAATTACATATTTGAATTGCATTTATGTGCTGGATTCAAATGTCCCCCCCCCCCCTTCCTTTCTCAATTGTGCCCGTCAGCAGCTATTCTAAGGTTGCTGCCAATGGGTGTGACACATTAATTTCTTCTGTGGGGTACACTGGACTCCACAAGGATTCACATTGGGGTGTAGAGTAGGATCTTGATCTGAGGCACCAACCGGCTCAAAGCTTTTGACTGTTCCCAAGATGCTCAGTGCATTCTCCTCTATAACCCCGCTTCCATGAACAGGGAGCTCAGTTTGTAGTTGGTGCCTTCAGTAGCAGGCCACTTAACAGGGGCCTGCCTCAGGCAGCCTATTCTTAGCTATAAATTTTGACAAGAAAAGAAGAACTTGTTTTATGAGAATCTACAAGGGCTGCAGCAGGCTAGGTCTAATAGACATCTTTACTGCAGCTTCATCACTCCCAGCGGCGCTGTATACTCCCGTGCCCTGGTTGCTGGGTCACTGCAGCGGAGGGTCCGGTTTCATCCTAAGGTCAGTCACACACACACCACCCTTCCGGATCACGAGGCCGCTGATGAAGGGGAGCGTGGCCGTAGGGGGTGGACCGTGTGCGCACTGGCGTGGACACTGATTACTGGGCAGCCGCTCCACTAGCCACCAGGTACAGTTAAGGAGCACAGGTCTGGGGGTTTTTCTCCTATATTAACCCAATTTTGTACTGCCCGCAGCGCATTGTGATAGGTAATAGGGCCTGATTCAGGTTGGATTGCAATCACAATAAGCGATCCAACTGCAAAAATTGCTAAGAGCATACGCATGTGCCTGCATTTTCTGCGGCACCCCGCAGAGAATGCGATCGCCTCTGCCTGTCAATCGGGGCGGGGGGGGATAGGTGGGTCAGCAACACTCCATTTCCAAGTCAGGGATGGAGCGGTGCGGGGGCAAGGCTTCAAAATGGGGTCTGCAACGGAGTAGACACAGGGGGCGTGGTCACAGCGGCTGTATGACATCACATTCAGCCGCTGTGATCACAAAAATGGTGGCGGCTTCCTGCGCGCACATACAGTCTGCACCAGCAGGAGGCTACACCATTTTTTATGATCACGCTGAACTGCAGTGCGACTGCAATTACAGCATGGTCAAGAAGGGAGGCGTCATGCTGGGTGGCCATGCCCTTTCACTGTGCAGGAGCCAGCACCGCTCACACACTAGTCCCCGGGTGCAGCCCCCAACCCCCGGGACACCCGGAGCAACAAAATGTAGATTCAGGCCACCAGGCCACGCCCCTACCTATGAAACCATGCCTCCTTTTTACCATTGCGCTGCTTATCTGCGCGCACTGCATTACAATCTCCCTCGCCACCTCTCTGGGTGTCACCAGTGATAGTGACACCTCTGCCATGCTTGTAGCAGCTGGTCCTAAGATCTACGCCTCAAGCCCTGAGTGTTTGCCCTTGTGACTTGTTGATCATCATAGCGAAGCAGATGCTTACAGAAAACTGCAGGGGCTTAGATTGAAAATAAAAAAATTGATTGGTATAAGGTAGAGAGGAGCGGGTTCGGTTCTCCGAGAACCGAATTCCCCACGAACTCCACGTTGTTTACACTGGTCCGAGGCAGGCTCGGTTGTTCCCGCCTGACTCGCAAAACCTGAACAAGGGAAAATGTCATCATCCCGCTGTCGGATTCTCGCGAGATTCGGATTCCATATAAAGAGCTGCGCGTTGCCGCCATTTTTACTCGTGCATTGAAGAGAGAGCGGAATGGACGTGGCTATGTTCTCTCAGTGGAAATCTCAATATCAGTGCTCAGTATCAGTGGTTACTTATTGCTGCTCAGTAATACTAGTAGTGTGTCTCTCCTGCTCAGTGTCAGTTCTCAGTAGTATCCTCATCAGTGCTCAGTATCACTGCTCATTGTCTTGTGCTGCATTGTGGTGCTCAGCATACTACAGTACATTACTAATAGTCCAGTGCTGCATCTTGCTGCTCAGTGTCAGTTCTAGTATCCTCATCAGTGCTCACTATCACTGTTCATTGCATTTTGGTTTTCTGTATACTACAGTAACATAGTAATATAGTAACATATAGTAACATAGTTTTTGAGGTTGAATAGAGGCAAATTGCCCATCGTGTTCAACCTGTTTTAAGTTGTGATGATTCTACATACTTGCTGAATAATGTTTTATGACTAGTTAGCTACTATAACTCATGTTACCCCCGGATTAACCATGTTGATATTTTAAGTATTATAACCTTAGATAGCTTTTTCATTCAGAAATGTATCCATTCCTTTTTTAAATCCAATTACAGAGTCCGCCATTACCACCTTCCCTGGCAGGGAATTCCACATCCTGATTGCCCTAACAGTAAAGATCATAGTATCTCACCTGGCAGGTAAGTAGGAGTTGGGCTAGAGCTGTGGAGGATTGCTGCTCGGGCACCCCCTGTCAAGTGAAGGAGATCCAACTGAGGCAGCACAAGGGAACTCTCGAAAGAAGAACAAGGCTAGAGGAAGATCTGAGACAAAGAAATCTGACTTTTACCAGAGCTGACCAGAGGAAAGCACAAACACAGTCCCCCACTACCACAAATAATGCAGTCGAGTTTCCCACATTGGGGAAATCACAGGGGTCAGCATACCCAGAATGCAATGAATGAACCTCACCCTGGGAGAACAATCTTCATGACCATGGTATCTCCTATGCAAAATAAGTATGATTTGGGATAGGGCTGGGGAGGGCCGCTGCTCAGGCACATCTCTGTCAAGTAAAGGAGATTCAACTGAGGCAGCACAAGGGAACTCTCATCTGGGGACAACAACTGCAGGGAGAACACATATTTTCAGATGAAAATCTTGGTCATGCTCTGGCTTCTCTTCAGAACGAACAAATCTTTCGCCTTTTACTAAAGATTTCCGTGGAGAGGAGCAAAACTGAGTTTTACCTCAATTTTTGCATGCCCCATCTTTTTGGATTTTCTTTTATCGGTTTAAAGATAGAATGAGTGTGCTTTAATGAAAGCTCATTTGCATAGAAATTACAGTAAATGTTTGTTTCTTTTCAAACAGAACTTTCTTGACCATGCTACTTGCTTGAAAGATCTGGGAGCACATGGAATACAGTACAAACCATGCTTATAGCAAGGAGAAGCCAGGTGAGAAATCTGCTTTCTTTCAAATTGGGCGCTCACTTTGATCTGAATGAGGACTGCTGGCATGGCACTCAGGCGACAGGTGGAATCTTGGTCATGCTCTGGTTTCTCTTCAGAATGAACAAATCTTTCGCCATTTATTAAAGATTTCCGTGGAGAGGAGCAAAACTGAGTTTTATCTCAATTTTTGCATGCCCCATATTATTGGGGTTTCTTTTATCAGTTTAAGGACAGAATGAGTGTGCTTTCTTGTTGGCTTTAATGTAAGTTTATTTGTATAACAATGACAGTAAATGTCTGTTTCTTTTCAAACAGAACTTTCTTGACCATGCTACTTGCTTGAAAGATCTGGGAGCACATGGAAAAGAGTACAAACCATGCTTATAGCAAGGGGAAGCCTGGTGAGAAATCTGCTTTCTTTCTTTCAAATTGGGTGCTCACTTTGAGCTGAATGAGGACTGCTGGCATGGCACTCAGGCGGCAGGTGGAATCTTGGTCATGCTCTGGTTTCTCTTCAGAACGAACAAATCTTTCGCCTTTTACTAAAGATTTCCGTGGAGAGGAGCAAAACTGAGTTTTATCTCAAATTTTGCATTCCCCATCTTATTGGGGTTTTATTTTATCTGTTTAAAGATAGAACGAGTGTGCTTTAATGTAAGCTCATTTGCATAGAAATGACAGTAAATGTTTGTTTCTTTTCAAACAGAACTTTCTTGACTATACTAATTGCTTGAAAGATCTGGGAACACATGGAAAAGAGTACAAACCATGTTTATAGCTAGGGGAAGCCTGGTGAGAAATCTGCTATCTTTCTTTCAAATTGGGTGCTCACTTTGAGCTCAATGAGAACTGCTGGCATGGCACTCAGGCGACAGGTGGAATCTTGGTCATGCTCTGGTTTCTCTTCAGAACTAACAAATATTTCGCCTTTTATTAAAGATTTCCGTGGAGAGGAGCAAAACTGAGTTTTATCTCAATTTTTGCATGCCCCATATTATTGGGGTTTCTTTTATCAGTTTAAAGACAGAACGAGTGTGCTTTCTTGTTAGCTTTAATGTAAGTTGCCATAGATGCAGTGAAACACACGTGTAGGGCACGGCGTGTCCGCGTGTATTTGACTCATGTGAAATGTTATAAAACAAAAATATATGATTATGATGTTAGCTGTTAGTCTCCACTAATAGGGAATAGAAGCTGAGCTATAAGAAAGGAATACACTAGATATGATGTCACTTAGCAGATACAATGTCTAAAGTGCATACAGATAGCTACTAATAACTCTTGATAAGAAAGTATATCAGTGTGGGTATATTTATATGATGGGATATTGGGACTAGTGAATATATATCACTCCTGCTGTCCAGATTGGCAATAACCAGACAATTATGATAAGAGTAGAGATGTCACATGGGCTGCTATAGATATTAATTTAATGCTGTATGTGTCATTTGTTACAAATGGATACATTTTCTATGAGTCAGCCTAGCAGCTGCATGTTCTAACAGAACACTATCCTCACACAGAATCTGCTAACCTTGAGATAACTAAATGACAGTGTGTAACAGTCTCTTTACTATAAGACTGTTACAAAGTAATATATATATTTGAAGTCAGTCTAGCAGCTGTGTGTTCCAGCAGTTTATAAGACAAAGAAAATCTCCTATTGTGGAATCTAGACACATGGGACTGCTGGCCTGTGTCATACTATTTCTATGTAATACCAGTAACATGTATATAACTGTTACATAATTGTTACAAATGGATAAATCTTTGAGTCAGCCTAGCAGCTGCATGTCCTAACAGGACACCATAAATCCTTTACAGTGTAACAAATTGATTGGTAACACTTAAAGGCTGGAGAGCAGTTATATGCCTTACTAGCATACTCAATATACCACATTATTACACCAGTTACCACGATTATTGACAGCGCATTTGATATATTATATTACCCTCACACTGAGTCTGTTTACCTTTAGATAACTAAGTGACCGAATATGTAACAGTTTCTCTATCATAAGACTGTTACAAAGTGAGATAGATATATTTGGAAGTCAGTCAAACAGCTGTGTGTTTCAGCGGTTTATAAGAAAATTCCTCATTGTGGAATCTGGACCACTAAGGGTTATTATATATATAGCACATGGAATTGCCACATCTCCCTATATGATAATTTCATTACACTGTAACATAATAAGAATTAACTCTTTAACAGTGTAAATAGAGAGTAATGAATCTCTGACACATGGAATATATTATTTCTTAGATGAATTGGATAAACCATTATGACAGACACTTTGCTTCCTAATAAGAATTGAGGTGGCTATACCTCTAAGGAAAGCATTATTGCCTACGCCTAGATCAGATTAAATAAGATCTGGCTGAATATATGAAGGAAGGTTGCTATTTATATGAGAATTGGAATTGCTATATTCCTTAAGGCAACCCCACCGATTGATATATGTTGTCAATTAAGTATATCTGAACGGCTATATCTGGACCAGATTTAATAAGATCTGGCTGATTATATGAAGGAGGGCTGCTATTTATATTGGAATTGCCATATTCCTTAAGGCAACCGCACCTGTTGGTATATCTCGCCAATTAACTATATCTAAACAGCTAAATTAAAGCTATTCATCATTTTTTTAGTTTGGATATTAATAAATATGATCTTTCCATGATGCATAGAGATTTCCCTATCAAGTGATTCCTTATCCGATATAGAAAGCTATCCCCCTGTGGTATTGAATTTAGGAATATAGTCTTAGGGGACACAGAGAAATAAGTGATCCCCATCTACCTAAGCACCCCACAAATTGGAGGTTAGCTTACCGGTTATACTCAATCACCCCCACAAATTCGCCAATGGGGATGGCTTCCCGGGAGGTAACCCCTATTGAGTGAAGGGAGTATATAGGATACGACCCAGTGGTACCTGACGACATAGATACTAACAGCTATTTAATAACATTACGCTAGAAAGTGATTATTAGCAACATATATATCTATATAAACAACCCCGCCAGGGTTGTGCCTTCAAAAATAATCACACACGGACACGCTTTTTAAACCTTTTTTTCACATCTCTTTATTCTTCTTATGCACATGTATGTTAGTTCTGTGATTTTAACCTTTATGTTTCACTGCAGTTTGGGATAATAATATTAATATTTATCCAATTTTAATACATACTTAATAAAGGTTATATTTTATGATTCATTCATTCTGTCCAGTGCGTCAACAGTGCAGATTTCTTCTTGTTTTTTCTCCCAAATTCTATAACAATGACAGTAAATGTTGTTTCTTTTCAAACAGAACTTTCTTGACCATGCTACTTGCTTGAAAGATCTGGGAGCACATGGAAAACAGTACAAACCATGCAGTATCACAAGAGCCTTTATTTGATCTTTCATGAAGATAGAGCAGAATTGAGGACACGTCAACAATTTCTGCCGAAGGTGGTTCATCTTTCCACATGGTGCCTTTGGCCACTGACACCTTCGTTGAGTCAAAGTCTCTGGCTGTGGTCAGAACTTTGAAAATTTATGTCACCAGAACGGTTCAGATTAGGAAAACAGAGGCTCTGTTTGTCCTGTATGCTCCCAACAGGATTGGGTGTCCTGCTTCCATGTAGACCATTATGCGCTGGATCTGTGGTAAGATTCAGCATGCTCATTCCATGGCAGGATTGCCGTTACTGAATTAGGTGAAGACCCATTCTACTAGAAAGGTGGGTTCATCCTGGGCAGCTGGTCGGGGAGTCTCGGCATTGCAACTTTGCCGAGCAGCTATTTAGTAAACACTTTTGCTAAGTTTTACAAGTTTGATACCTTGGCTGATGATAACCTCAAGTTGGGTCATTCGGTGCTGCAGAGTCGTACGCACTCTCCCACCCGTTCAAGAGCTTTGGTATAACCCCATGGTTCTTAATGTGACCCCAGCATCCTCTAGGTCGTATGAGAAAATAGGATTTTAATACCTACCGGTAAATCCTTTTCTCTTAGTCCGTAGAGGATGCTGGGCACCCGTCCCAGTCCATACTGTGTCTGCAGTTATTACTTGTGGTTATACACATGTTATGTTATGGTTCTGGTCAGCTTTTTGCTGCAATTGTTCATGCCGTTGGCTTGTGTTCTGTTGAATGCCACGTTCTGCGGCATGCTTAAGGTGTGAGCTGGTAAGATGCTCACCTTAGTTTAACAATAAATCCTTTCCTCGAAATGTCCGTCTCCCTGGGCACAGTTCCTATAACTGGAGTCTGGAGGAGGGGCATAGAGGGAGGAGCCAGTTCACACCCTTTGAAAGTCTTAAAGTGCCCATGTCTCTTGCGGATCCCGTCTATACCCCATGGTTCTTAATGTGACCCCAGCATCCTCTACGGACTAAGAGAAAAGGATGCCCTTGCGCACTATCCTGACTTCTCCTCCCGTCTGCTTACTTTGTGCCTTCCAACGCACAATGCGAACTACAGGTGGTGCTGCAGGGCCCACACCCTTTTACTTGCCTTACAGAACAGCTCTGGAGCTGTTACAGTGCCCAGCTGCTGCAAGAAATCAGCTTGAATGCTTCAGGGGATGGGGCATGGCCAACATGAGCCCCACACCAAAGGAGGGTGGGGGTGTTTAATGCGAACTAGGGGTCATCCAAGCACCGCAAAAGGCCGCCATGCCCTGCATGCCCCTTTTCTCTTTTCATATGCAGATGAGGGTTCCAGCCAACTTTGGCCCACATCTTGGATGACATCACCGTATGCAAATCCGTCTTCTGCAGACCTTCCCCCAGGAATGCTTGTACTAGTTGTTGCATATGGTTTGATATTTGATGGTGCTTCAATATTAGGCAGCCTTCCACCCTCCCATGTTCATCTGAACAGATGTGGTCTCCCTGCAGTTGTTGTCCCCAGACGAGAGTTCCCTTGTGCGTCCTCAGTTGAATCTCCTTAACTTGACGGGGGAGGGGCTGCCCGAGCAGCCACCCTCCCCAGCCCTATCCCAACTCATACTTATTTTGCATATGAGATCTCTTGATCATGAAGATTGTTCTCACAGGGTGAGGTTCATCCATTATATTTTAAAATAGGAAGGTACAAATTACATATTTGAATTGCATCTATGTGCTGGATTCAAATGTCCCCCCCCCCCCCCTTCCTTTCTCAATTGTGCCCGTCAGCAGCTATTCTAAGGTTGCTGCCAATGGGTGTGACACATTAATTTCTTCTGTGGGGTACACTGGACTCCACAAGGATTCACATTGGGGTGTAGAGTAGGATCTTGATCTGAGGCACCAACCGGCTCAAAGCTTTTGACTGTTCCCAAGATGCTCAGCGCATCCTCCTCTATAACCCCGCTTCCATGAACAGGGAGCTCAGTTTGTAGTTGGTGCCTTCAGTAGCAGGCCACTTAACAGGGGCCTGCCTCAGGCAGCCTATTCTTAGCTATTAATTTTGACAAGAAAAGAAGAACTTGTTTTATGAGAATCTACAAGGGCTGCAGCAGGCTAGGTCTAATAGACATCTTTACTGCAGCTTCATCACTCCCAGCGGCGCTGTATACTCCCGTGCCCTGGTTGCTGGGTCACTGCAGCGGAGGCTCCAGTTTCTTCCTAAGGTCAGTCACACACACACCGCCCTTCCGGATCACGAGGCCGCTGATGAAGGGGAGCGTGGCCGTAGGGGGTGGACCGTGTGCGCACTGGCGTGGACACTGATTACTGGGCAGCCGCTCCACTAGCCACCAGGTACAGTTAAGGAGCACAGGTCTGGGAGTTTTACTCCTATATTAACCCAATTTTGTACTGCCCGCAGCGCATTGTGATAGGTAATAGGGCCTGATTCAGGTTGGAATGCAATCACAATAAGCGATCCAACTGCAAAAATTGCTAACAGCATACGCATGTGCCTGCATTTTCTGCGGCACCCCGCAGAGAATGCGATCGCCTCTGCCTGTCAATCGGGGCGGGGGGGGGAGAGGGGGGTCAGCAACACTCCATTTCCAAGTCAGGGATGGAGCGGTGCGGGGGCAAGGCTTCAAAATGGGGTCTGCAACGGAGGAGACACAGGGGGCGTGGTCACAGCGGCTGTATGACATCACATTCAGCCGCTGTGATCACAAAAATGGTGGCGGCTTCCTGCGCGCACATACAGTCTGCACCAGCAGGAGGCTACACCATTTTTTATGATCACGCTGAACTGCAGTGCGACTGCAATTACAGCATGGTCAAGAATGGAGGTGTCATGATGGGTGGCCATGCCCTGTCACTGTGCAGGAGCCAGCACCGCACACACACTAGTCCCCGGGTGCAGCCCCCAACCCCCGGGACACCCGGAGCAACAAAATGTAGATTCAGGCCACCAGGCCACGCCCCTACCTATGAAACCATGCCTCCTTTTTACCATTGCGCTGCTTATCTGCGCGCACTGCATTACAATCTCCTTCGCCACCTCTCTGGGTGTCACCAGTGATAGTGACACCTCTGCCATGCTTGTAGCAGCTGGTCCTAAGATCTACGCCTCAAGCCCTGAGTGTTTGCCCTTGTGACTTGTTGATCATCATAGCGAAGCAGATGCTTACAGAAAACTGCAGGGGCTTAGATTGAAAATAAAAAAATTGATGGGTATAAGGTAGAGAGGAGCGGGTTCGGTTCTCCGAGAACCGAATTCCCGACGAACTCCACGTGGTTTACACTGGTCCGAGGCAGGCTCGGTTGTTCCCGCCTGACTCGGAAAACCTGAACAAGGGAAAATGTCATCATCCCGCTGTCGGATTCTCTCGAGATTCGGATTCCATATAAAGAGCTGCGCGTTGCCGCCATTTTTACTCGTGCATTGAAGAGAGAGCGGAGAGGACGTGGCTATGTTCTCTCAGTGGAAATCTCAATATCAGTGCTCAGTATCAGTGGTTACTTATTGCTGCTCAGTAATACTAGTAGTGTGTCTCTCCTGCTCAGTGTCAGTTCTCAGTAGTATCCTCATCAGTGCTCAGTATCACTGCTCATTGTCTTGTGCTGCATTGTGGTGCTCAGCATACTACAGTACATTACTAATAGTCCAGTGCTGCATCTTGCTGCTCAGTGTCAGTTCTAGTATCCTCATCAGTGCTCACTATCACTGCTCATTACATTGTGGTGTTCTGTATACTACAGTAACATAGTAATATAGTAACATATAGTAACATATTTTTTGAGGTTGAATAGAGGCAAATTGCCCATCGTGTTCAACCTGTTTTAAGTTGTGATGATTCTACATACTTGCTGAATAATGTTTTATGACTAGTTAGCTACTATAACTCATGTTACCCCCGGATTAACCATGTTGATATTTTAAGTATTATAACCTTGGATAGCTTTTTCATTCAGAAATGTATCCATTCCTTTTTTAAATCCAATTACAGAGTCCGCCATTACCACCTTCCCTGGCAGGGAATTCCACATCCTGATTGCCCTAACAGTGAACATCATAGTATCTCACCTGGCAGGTAAGTAGGAGTTGGGCTAGAGCTGTGGAGGATTGCTGCTCGGGCACCCCCTGTCAAGTGAAGGAGATCCAACTGAGGCAGCACAAGGGAACTCTCGAAAGAAGAACAAGGCTAGAGGAAGATCTGAGACAAAGACATCTGACTTTTACCAGAGCTGACCAGAGGAAAGCACAAACGCAGTCCCCCACTACCACAAATAATGCAGTCGAGTTTCCCACATTTGGGGAAATCACAGGGGTCAGCATACCCAGAGTGCAATGAATGAACCTCACCCTGGGAGAACAATCTTCATGACCATGGTATCTCCTATGCAAAATAAGTATGATTTGGGATAGGGCTGGGGAGGGCCGCTGCTCAGGCACATCTCTGTCAAGTAAAGGAGATTCAACTGAGGCAACACAAGGGAACTCTCATCTGGGGACAACAACTGCAGGGAGAACACATATTTTCAGATGAACATGGGAGGGCAGAAGGCTGCCTAACACTGAAGCACCCCCAAACAACAAACCAAATGCAACTACTAGTGCAAGCATTCCTGGGGGAAGGCCTGCAGCAGATGGATTTGCATATGGTGATGTCATCCAAGCAGTGGGTCAAAGTTGGCTTCAACCCTCGTCTGCATATGAAAATAAAAAAGGGGTGTGCAGGGCATGGCGGCCTTTTGCGGCGCTTGGATGACCCCTAGTTTGCATTAAACACCTCCACCTTCCTTCGGTGTGGGGCTCATGTTGGCTATGCCCCAGCCCCTGAAGCATTCAAGCTGATTTCTTGCAGCAGCTGGGCACTGTAACAGCTCCAGAGCTGCTCTGTAAAGCAAGTAAAAGGGTGTGGGCCCTGCAGCACTACCTGTAGTTTGCATTGTGCGTTGGAAGGCACAAAGTAAGCAGACGGGAGAAGTCAGGATAGTGCACAAGGGCATAGAAGGGAGCGGCTCAAGAAAAGAGAAGTGGAAACAGAGAGCAAACTAGGCTGGAGAGAGACCTGAGACAAAGAGATCTGAATTATACGAGAGCCGACCAGAGGAAACACAAATTATGTAATCAAGTGTCCCACATTTGGGGAAATCGTAGGAGCAGCACACCCAGAGTGCATTGGGTGAGCCTTGCCCTGGGAGAAGCACCTTCCTGATCATAGTATCTCACCTGGCAGGTAAGTAGGAGTTGGGCTAGAGCTGGGGAGGGTCGCTGTTCGGGCACCCCCCTGTCAAGTGAAGGAGATCCAACTGAGGCAGCACAAGGAAACTCTCGAAAAAAGAACAAGGCTAGAGGAAGATCTGAGACAAAGAAATCTGACTTTTACCAGAGCTGACCAGAGGAAAGCACAAACACAGTCCCCCACTACCACAAATAATGCAGTCGAGTTTCCCACATTTGGGGAAATGACAGGGGTCAGCATACCCAGAATGCAATGAATGAACCTCACCCTGGGAGAACAATCTTCATGACAATGGTATCTCCTATGCAAAATAAGTATGATTTGGGATAGGGCTGGGGAGGGCCGCTGCTCAGGCACATCTCTGTCAAGTAAAGGAGATTCAACTGAGGCAGCACAAGGGAACTCTCATCTGGGGACAACAACTGCAGGGAGAACACATATTTTCAGATGAATATGGGAGAGCAGAAGGCTGCCTAATACTGAAGCACCCCCAAACAACAAACCAAATGCAACAACTAGTACAAGCATTCCTGGGAAAAGGTCTGCAGAAGACGGATTTGCATACGGTGATGTCATCCAAGCAGTGGGCCAAAGTTGGCTGGAACCCTCATCTGCATATGAAAAGAGAAAAGGGGTATGCAGGGCATGGCGGCCTTTTGCGGCGCTTGGATGACCCTTAGTTCGCATTAAACACCTCCACCCTCCGTCGGTGTGGGGCTCATGTTGGCTATGCCCCAGCCCCTGAAGCATTCAAGCTGATTTCTTGCAGCAGCTGGGCACTGTAACAGCTCCAGAGCTGCTCTGTAAGGCAAGTAAAAGGGTGTTGGCCCTGCAGCACTACCTGTAGTTTGCATTGTGCGTTGGAAGGCACAAAGTAAGCAGACAGGAGAAGTCAGGAGAGTGCACAAGGGCAAGGGCAGGGGCTCAAGAAAAGAGAAGTGGAAACAGACAGCAAACTAGGCTGGAGAGAGACCTGAGACAAAGAGATCTGAATTATACGAGTAGCCGACCAGAGGAAACACAAATTATGTAGTCAAGTGTCCCACATTTGGGGAAATCGTAGGAGCAGCACACCCAGAGTGCAATGGGTGAGCCTTGCCCTGGGAGAAGCACCTTCCTGATCATAGTATCTCACCTGGCAGGTAAGTAGGAGTTGGGCTAGAGCTGGGGAGGGTCGCTGCTCGGGCACCCCCCTGTCAAGTGAAGGAAATCCAACTGAGGCAGCACAAGGAAACTCTCAAAAAAAGAACAAGGCTAGAGGAAGATCTGAGACAAAGAAATCTGACTTTTACCAGAGCTGACCAGAGGAAAGCACAAACACAGTCCCCCACTACCACAAATAATGCAGTCGAGTTTCCCACATTTGGGGAAATCACAGGGGTCAGCATACCCAGAATGCAATGAATGAACCTCACCCTGGAAGAACAATCTTCATGACCATGGTATCTCCTATGCAAAATAAGTATGATTTGGGATAGGGCTGGGGAGGGCCGCTGCTCAGGCACATCTCTGTCAAGTAAAGGAGATTCAACTGAGGCAGCACAAGAGAACTCTCATCTGGGGACAACAACTGCAGGGAGAACACATATTTTCAGATGAACATGGGAGAGCAGAAGGCTGCCTAATACTGAAGCACCCCAAACAACAAACCAAATGCAACAACTAGTACAAGCATTCCTGGGGGAAGGTCTGCAGAAGACGTATTTGCATACGGTGATGTCATCCAAGCAGTGGGCCAAAGTTGGCTGGAACCCTCATCTGCATATGAAAAGAGAAAAGGGGTATGCAGGGCATGGCGGCCTTTTGCGGCGCTTGGATGACCCTTAGTTCGCATTAAACACCTCCACCCTCCGTCGGTGTGGGGCTCATGTTGGCTATGCCCCAGCCCCTGAAGCATTCAAGCTGATTTCTTGCAGCAGCTGGGCACTGTAACAGCTCCAGAGCTGCTCTGAAAGGCAAGTAAAAGGGTGTGGGCCCTGCAGCACTACCTGTAGTTTGCATTGTGCGTTGGAAGGCACAAAGTAAGCAGACAGGAGAAGTCAGGAGAGTGCACAAGGGCATAGAAGGCAGCGGCTCAAGAAAAGAGAAGTGGAAACAGACAGCAAACTAGGCTGGAGAGAGACCTGAGACAAAGAGATCTGAATTATACAAGAGCCGACCAGGGGAAACACAAATTATGCAGTCAAGTTTCCCACATTTGGGGAAATCGCAGGAGCAGCACACCCAGAGTGCAATGGGTGAGCCTTGCCCTGGGAGAAGCACCTTCATGATCATAGTATCTCACCTGGCAGTTATGTAGGAGTTGGGCTAGAGCTGGGGAGGGTCGCTGCTCGGGTACCCCCCTGTCAAGTGAAGGAGATCAAACTGAGGCAGCACAATGGAACTCTCGAAAGAAGAACAAGGCTAGAGGAAGATCTGAGACAAAGAAATCTGACTTTTACCAGAGCTGACCAGAGGAAAACACAAACACAGTCCCCCACTACCACAAATAATGCAGTTGAGTTTCCCACATTTGGGGAAATCACAGGGGTCAGCATACCCAGAATGCAATGAATGAACCTAACCCTGGGAGAACAATCTTTATGACCATGGTATCTCCTATGCAAAATAAGTATGATTTGGGATAGGGCTGGGGAGGGCCGCTGCTCAGGCACATCTCTGTCAAGTAAAGGAGATTCAACTGAGGCAGCACAAGGGAACTCTCATCTGGGGACAACAACTGCCGGGAGAACACATATTTTCAGATGAACATGGGAGGGCAGAAGGCTGCCTAATACTGAAGCACCCCCAAACAACAAACCAAATGCAACAACTAGTACAAGCATTCCTGGGGGAAGGTCTGCAGAAGACGGATTTGCATACAGTGATGTCATCCAAGCAGTGGGCCAAAGTTGGCTGGAACCCTCATCTGCATATGAAAAGAGAAAAGGGGTATGCAGGGCATGGCGGCCTTTTGCGGCGCTTGGATGACCCTTAGTTCGCATTAAACACCCCCACCCTACTTCGGTGTGGGGCTCATGTTGGCCATGCCCCAGCCCCTGAAGCATTCAAGCTGATTTCTTGCAGCAGCTTGGCACTGTAACAGCTCCAGAGCTGCTCTGTAAGGCAAGTAAAAGGGTGTGGGCCCTGCAGCACTACCTGTAGTTTGCATTGTGCATCGGAAGGCACAAAGTAAGCAGACAGGAGGAGAAGTCAGGATAGTGCACAAGGGTATAGAAGGGAGGGGCTCAAGAAAAAAGAAGTGGAAACAGACAGCAAACTAGGCTGGAGAGAGACCTGAGACAAAGAGATCTGAATTATATGAGAGCCGACTAGGGGAAACACAAATTATGCAATCAAGTTTCCCATATTTGGGGAAATCGCAGGGGCAGCACACCCAGAGTGCAATGGGTGAGCCTTGCCCTGGGAGAAGCAACTTCATGATCATAGTATCTCACCTGGCAGGTAAGTAGGAGTTGGGCTAGAGCTGGGGAGGGTCGCTGCTCGGGCACCCCCCTGTCAAGTGAAGGAGATCCAACTGAGGCAGCACAAGGGAACTCTTGAAAGAAGAACAAGGCTAGAGGAAGATCTGAGACAAAGAAATCTGACTTTTACCAGAGCTGACCAGAGGAAAGCACAAACACAGTCCCCCACTACCACAAATAATGCAGTTGAGTTTCCCACATTTGGGGAAATCACAGAGGTCAGCATACCCAGAACGCAATGAATGAACCTAACCCTGGGAGAACAATCTTCATGACCATGGTATCTCCTATGCAAAATAAGTATGATTTGGGATAGGGCTGGGGAGGGCCGCTGCTCAGGCACATCTCTGTCAAGTAAAGGAGATTCAACTGAGGCAGCACAAGGGAACTCTCATCTGGGGACAACAACTGCAGGGAGAACACATATTTTCAGATGAACATGGGAGGGCAGAAGGCTGCCTAATACTGAAGCACCCCCAAACAACAAACCAAATGCAACAACTAGTGCAAGCATTCCTGGGGGAAGGCCTGCCGCAGATGGATTTGCATATGGTGATGTCATCCAAGCAGTGGGTCAAAGTTGGCTTCAACCCTCGTCTGCATATGAAAAGAGAAAAGGGGCATGCAGGGCATGGCGGCCTTTTGCGGCGCTTGGCTGACCCCTAGTTTGCATTAAACACCTCCACCCTCCGTCGGTGTGGGGCTCATGTTGGCTATGCCCCAGCCCCTGAAGCATTCAAGCTGATTTCTTGCTGCAGCTGGGCACTGTAACAGCTCCAGAGCTGCTCTGTAAGGCAAGTAAAAGGGTGTGGGCCCTGCAGCACTACCTGTAGTTTGCATTGTGCGTTGGAAGGCACAAAGTAAGCAGACAGGAGAAGTCTGGAGAGTGCACAAGGGCATAGAAGGCAGCGGCTCAAGAAAAGAGAAGTGGAAACAGACAGCAAACTAGGCTGGAGAGAGACCTGAGACAAAGAGATCTGAATTATACGAGAGCCGACCAGGGGAAACACAAATTATGCAGTCAAGTTTCCCACAGGAGTATATAGGATACGACCCAGTGGTACCTGACGACATAGATACTAACAGCTATTTAATAACATTACGCTAGAAAGTGATTATTAGCAACATATATATCTATATAAACAACCCCGCCAGGGTTGTGCCTTCAAAAATAATCACACACGGACACGCTTTTTAAACCTTTTTTTCACATCTCTTTATTCTTCTTATGCACATGTATGTTAGTTCTGTGATTTTAACCTTTATGTTTCACTGCAGTTTGGGATAATAATATTAATATTTATCCAATTTTAATACATACTTAATAAAGGTTATATTTTATGATTCATTCATTCTGTCCAGTGCGTCAACAGTGCAGATTTCTTCTTGTTTTTTCTCCCAAATTCTATAACAATGACAGTAAATGTTGTTTCTTTTCAAACAGAACTTTCTTGACCATGCTTCTTGCTTGAAAGATCTGGGAGCACATGGAAAACAGTACAAACCATGCAGTATCACAAGAGCCTTTATTTGATATTTCATGAAGATAGAGCAGAATTGAGGACACGTCAACTATTTCTGCCGAAGGTGGTTCATCTTTCCACATGGTGCCTTTGGCCACTGACACCTTCGTTGAGTCAAAGTCTCTGGCTGTGGTCAGAACTTTGAAAATTTATGTCACCAGAACGGTTCAGATTAGGAAAACAGAGGCTCTGTTTGTCCTGTATGCTCCCAACAGGATTGGGTGTCCTGCTTCCATGTAGACAATTATGCGCTGGATCTGTGGTAAGATTCAGCATGCTCATTCCACGGCAGGATTGCCGTTACTGAATTAGGTGAAGACCCATTCTACTAGAAAGGTGGGTTCATCCTGGGCAGCTGGTCGGGGAGTCTCGGCATTGCAACTTTGCCGAGCAGCTATTTAGTAAACACTTTTGCTAAGTTTTACAAGTTTTAGAGTAAAGGAGATTCAACTGAGGCAGCACAAGGGAACTCTCATCTGGGGACAACAACTGCAGTGAGAACACATATTTTCAGATGAACATGGGAGGGCAGAAGGCTGCCTAATACTGAAGCACCCCCAAACAACAAACCAAATGCAACAACTAGTACAAGCATTCCTGGGGGAAGGTCTGCAGAAGACGGATATGCATATAGTGATGTCATCCAAGCATTGGGCCAAAGTTGGCTGGAACCCTCATCTGCATATGAAAAGAGAAAAGGGGTATGCAGGGCATGGCGGCCTTTTGCGGCGCTTGGATGACCCTTAGTTCGCATTAAACACCCCCACCCTCCTTCGGTGTGGGGCTCATGTTGGCCATGCCCCAGCCCCTGAAGCATTCAAGCTGATTTCTTGCAGCAGCTTGGCACTGTAACAGCTCCAGAGCTGCTCTGTAAGGCAAGTAAAAGGGTGTGGGCCCTGCAGCACTACCTGTAGTTTGCATTGTGCATTGGAAGGCACAAAGTAAGCAGTCAGGAGGAGAAGTCAGGATAGTCCACAAGGGTATAGAAGGGAGGGGCTCAAGAAAAAAGAAGTGGAAACAGACAGCAAACTAGGCTGGAGAGAGACCTGAGACAAAGAGATCTGAATTATATGAGAGCCGACCAGGGGAAACACAAATTATGCAGTCAAGTTTCCCACATTTGGGGAAATCGCAGGGGCAGCACACCCAGGTGAGATACTATAATCAGGAAGGTGCTTCTCCCAGGGCAAGGCTCACCCATTGCACACTGGGTGTGCTGCTCCTACGATTTCCCCAAATGTGGGACACTTGACTGCATAATTTGTGTTTCCTCTGGTCGGCTCTCGTATAATTCAGATCTCTTTGTCTCAGGTCTCTCTCCAGCCTAGTTTGCTCTCTGTTTCCACTTCTTTTTTCTTGAGCCCCTCCCTTCTATACCCTTGTGGACTATCCTGACTTCTCCTCCCGTCTGCTTACTTTGTGCCTTCCAATGCACAATGCAAACTACAGGTAGTGCTGCAGGGCCCACACCCTTTTACTTGCCTTACAGAGCAGCTCTGGAGCTGTTACAGTGCCCAGCTGCTGCAAGAAATCAGCTTGAATGCTTCATGGGATGGGGCATGGCCAACATGAGCCCCACACCAAAGGAGGGTGGGGGTGTTTAATGCGATCTAGGGGTCATCCAAGCACCGCAAAAGGCCGCCATGCCCTGCACGCCCCTTTTCTCTTTTCATATGCAGATGAGGGTTGAAGCCAACTTTGACCCACTGCTTGGATAACATCACCATATGCAAATCCATCTGCTGCAGGCCTTCCCCCAGGAATGCTTGCACTAGTTGTTGCATTTGGTTTGTTGTTTGGGGGTGCTTCAGTATTAGGCAGCCTTCTGCCCTCCCATGTTCATCTGAAAATATGTGTTCTCCCTGCAGTTGTTGTCCCCATATGAGAGTTCCCTTGTGCTGCCTCAGTTGAATCTCCTTTACTTGACAGAGATGTGCCTGAGCAGCGGCCCTCCCCAGCCCTATCCCAAATCATACTTATTTTGCATAGGAGACACCATGGTCATGAAAATTGTTCACCCAGGGTGAGGTTCATTCATTGCATTCTGGGTATGCTGACCCCTGTGATTTACCCAAATGTGGGAAACTCGCCTGCATTATTTGTGGTAGTTGGGGACTGTGTTTGTGTTTTCCGCTGGTCAGCTCTGGTAAAAGTCAGATTTCTTTGTCTCAGATCTTCCTCTAGCCTTGTTCTTCTTTCGAGAGTTCCATTGTGCTGCCTCAGTTGGATCTCCTTCACTTGACAGGGGGGTGCCCGAGCAGCGACCCTCCCCAGCTCTAGCCCAACTCCTACTTACCTGCCAGGTGAGATACTATGATCTTGAAGGTGCTTCTCCCAGGGCAAGGCTCAACCATTGCACTCTGGGTGTGCTGCCCCTGCGATTTCCCCAAATATGGGAAACTTGACTGCATAATTTGTGTTTCCCCTGGTCGGCTCTCGTATAATTCAGATCTCTTTGTCTCAGGTCTCTCTCCAGCCTAGTTTGCTGTCTGTTTCCACTTCTCTTTTCTTGAGCCGCTCCCTTCTATGCCCTTGCGCACTATCCTGACTTCTCCCGTCTGCTTACTTTGTGCCTTCCAACGCACAATGCGAACTACAGGTAGTGCTGCAGGGCCCACACCCTTTTATTTGCCTTACAGAGCAGCTCTGGAGCTGTTACAGTGCCCAGCTGCTGCAAGAAATCAGCTTGAATGCTTCAGGGGCTGGGGCATAGCCAACATGAGCCCCACACCGAAGGAGGGTGGAGGTGTTTAATGCGAACTAGGGGTCATCCAAGCGCCGCAAAAGGCCGCCATGCCCTGCATAACCCTTTTCTCTTTTCATATGCAGATGAGGGTTCCAGCCAACTTTGGCCCACTGCTTGGATGACATCACCGTATGCAAATTCGTCTCCTGCAGACCTTCCCCCAGGAATACTTGTACTAGTTATTGCATATGGTTTGATATTTGATGGTGCTTCAGTATTAGGCAGCCTTCCGCCCTCCCATGTTCATCTGAAAAAATGTGGTCTCCCTGCAGTTGTTGTCCCCAGACGAGAGTTCCCTTGTGCTTCCTCAGTTGAATCTCCTTAACTTGACGGGGGAGGGGCTTGCCCGAGCAGCCACCCTCCCCAGCCCTATCCCAACTCATACTTATTTTGCATATGAGATCTCTATATCATGAAGATTGTTATCACAGGGTGAAGTTCATCCATTATATTTTAAAATAGGAAGGTTCAAATTACATATTTGAATTGCATCTATGTGCTGGATTCAAATGTCCCCCCCCCCTTCCTTTCTCAATTGTGCCCGTCAGCAGCTATTCTAAGGTTGCTGCCAATGGGTGTGACACATTAATTTCTTCTGTGGGGTACACTGGACTCCACAAGGATTCACATTGGGGTGTAGAGTAGGATCTTGATCTGAGGCACCAACCGGCTCAAAGCTTTTGACTGTTCCCAAGATGTCAGCGCATTCTCCTCTATAACCCCGCTTCCATGAACAGGGAGCTCAGTTTGTAGTTGGTGCCTTCAGTAGCAGGCCACTTAACAGGGGCCTGCCTCAGGCAGCCTATTCTTAGCTATTAATTTTGACAAGAAAATAAGAACTTTTTTTATGAGAATCTACAAGGGCTGCAGCAGGCTAGGTCTAATAGACATCTTTACTGCAGCTTCATCACTCCCAGCGGCGCTGTATACTCCCGTGCCCTGGTTGCTGGGTCACTGCAGCGGAGGCTCCGGTTTCTTCCTAAGGTCAGTCACACACGCACCGCCCTTCCGGATCACGAGGCCGCTGATGAAGGGGAGCGTGGCCGTAGGGGGTGGACCGTGTGCGCACTAGCGTGGACACTGATTACTGGGCAGCCGCTCCACGAGCCACCAGGTACAGTTAAGGAGCACAGGTCTGGGGTTTTTTCTCCCATATTAAACCAATTTTGTACTGCCCGCAGCGCATTGTGATAGGTAATAGGGCCTGATTCAGGTTGGATTGCAATCACAGTAAGCGATCCAACTGCAAAAATTGCTAAGAGCATACGCATGTGCCTGCATTTTCTGCGGCACCCCGCAGAGAATGCGATCGCCTCTGCCTGTCAATCGGGGCAGGGGGGGAGAGGGGGGTCAGCAACACTCCATTTCCAAGTCAGGGATGGAGCGGTGCGGGGGCAAGGCTTCAAAATGGGGTCTGCAACGGAGGAGACACAGGGGGCGTGGTCACAGCGGCTGTATGACATCACATTCAGCCGCTGTGATCACAAAAATGGTGGCGGCTTCCTGCGCGCACATACAGTCTGCACCAGCAGGAGGCTACACCATTTTTTATGATCACGCTGAACTGCAGTGCGACTGCAATTACAGATTGGTCAAGAAGGGAGGCGTCATGCTGGGTGGCCATGTCCTGTCACTGTGCAGGAGCCAGCACCGCTCACACACTAGTCCCCGGGTGCAGCCCCCAACCCCCGGGACACCCGGAGCAACAAAATGTAGATTCACACCACCAGGCCACGCCCCTACCTATGAAACCATGCCTCCTTTTTACCATTGCGCTGCTTATCTGCGCGCACTGCATTACAATCTCCTTCGCCACCTCTCTGGGTGTCACCAGTGATAGTGACACCTCTGCCATGCTTGTAGCAGCTGGTCCTAAGATCTACGCCTCAAGCCCTGAGTGTTTGCCCTTGTGACTTGTTGATCATCATAGCGAAGCAGATGCTTACAGAAAACTGCAGGGGCTTAGATTGAAAATAAAAAAATATATGGGTATAAGGTAGAGAGGAGCGGGTTCGGTTCTCCGAGAACCGAATTCCCCACGAACTCCACGTGGTTTACACTGGTCCGAGGCAGGCTCGGTTGTTCCCGCCTGACTCGGAAAACCTGAACAAGGGAAAATGTCATCATCCCGCTGTCGGATTCTCGCGAGATTCGGATTTCATATAAAGAGCTGCGCGTTGCCGCCATTTTTACTCGTGCATTGAAGAGGGAGCGGAGAGGACGTGGCTATGTTCTCTCAGTGGAAATCTCAATATCAGTGCTCAGTATCAGTGGTTACTTATTGCTGCTCAGTAATACTAGTAGTGTGTCTCTCCTGCTCAGTGTCAGTTCTCAGTAGTATCCTCATCAGTGCTCAGTATCACTGCTCATTGTCTTGTGCTGCATTGTGGTGCTCAGCATACTACAGTACATTACTAATAGTCCAGTGCTGCATCTTGCTGCTCAGTGTCAGTTCTAGTATCCTCATCAGTGCTCACTATCACTGCTCATTACATTGTGGTGTTCTGTATACTACAGTAACATAGTAATATAGTAACATATAGTAATATAGTTTTTGAGGTTGAAAAGAGGCAAATTGCCCATCGTGTTCAACCTGTTTTAAGTTGTGATGATTCTACATACTTGCTGAATAATGTTTTATGACTAGTTAACTACTACAACTCATGTTACCCCCGGATTAACCATGTTGATATTTTAAGTATTATAACCTTGGATAGCTTTTTCATTCAGAAATGTATCCATTCCTTTTTTAAATCCAATTACAGAGTCCGCCATTACCACCTTCCCTGGCAGGGAATTCCACATCCTGATTGCCCTAACAGTGAAGATCATAGTATCTCACCTGGCAGGTAAGTAGGAGTTGGGCTAGAGCTGTGGAGGATTGCTGCTTGGGCACCCCCTGTCAAGTGAAGGAGATCCAACTGAGGCAGCACAAGGGAACTCTCGAAATAAGAACAAGGCTAGAGGAAGATCTGAGACAAAGAAATCTGACTTTTACCAGAGCTGACCAGAGGAAAGCACAAACACAGTCCCCCACTACCACAAATAATGCAGTCGAGTTTCCCACATTTGGGGAAATCACAGGGGTCAGCATACCCAGAATGCAATGAATGAACCTCACCCTGGGAGAACAATCTTCATGACCAAGGTATCTCCTATGCAAAATAAGTATGATTTGGGATAGGGCTGGGGAGGGCCGCTGCTCAGGCACATCTCTGTCAAGTAAAGGAGATTCAACTGAGGCAGCACAAGGGAACTCTCATCTGGGGACAACAACTGCAGGGAGAACACATATTTTCAGATGAACATGGGAGGGCAGAAGGCTGCCTAAAACTGAAGCACCCCCAAACAACGAACCAAATGCAACTACTAGTGCAAGCATTCCTGGGGAAGGCCTGCAGCAGATGGATTTGCATATGGTGATGTCATCCAAGCAGTGGGTCAAAGTTGGCTTCAACCCTCGTCTGCATATGAAAAGAAAAAAGGGGTGTGCAGGGCATGGCGGCCTTTTGCGGCGCTTGGATGACCCCTAGTTCGCATTAAACACCTCCACCCTCCTTCGGTGTGGGGCTCATGTTGGCTATGCCCCAGCCCCTGAAGCATTCAAGCTGATTTCTTGCAGCAGCTGGGCACTGTAACAGCTCCAGAGCTGCTCTGTAAAGCAAGTAAAAGGGTGTGGGCCCTGCAGCACTACCTGTAGTTTGCATTGTGCGTTGGAAGGCACAAAGTAAGCAGATGGGAGAAGTCAGGATAGTGCACAAGGGTATAGAAGGGAGGGGCTCAAGAAAAAAGAAGTGGAAACAGACAGCAAACTAGGCTGGAGAGAGACCTGAGACAAAGAGATCTGAATTATATGAGAGCCGACCAGGGGAAACACAAATTATGCAGTCAAGTTTCCCACATTTGGGGAAATCGCAGGGGCAGCACACCCAGAGTGCAATGGGTGAGCCTTGCCCTGGGAGAAGCATCTTCATGATCATAGTATCTCACCTGGCAGGTAAGTAGGAGTTGGGCTAGAGCTGGGGAGGGTCGCTGCTCGGGCACCCCCCTGTCAAGTGAAGGAGATCCAACTGAGGCAGCACAAGGGAACTCTCGAAAGAAGAACAAGGCTAGAGGAAGATCTGAGACAAAGAAATCTGACTTTTACCAGAGCTGACCAGAGGAAAGCACAAACACAGTCCCCCACTACCACAAATAATGCAGTTGAGTTTCCCACATTTGGGGAAATCACAGGGGTCAGCATACCCAGAATGCAATGAATGAACCTAACCCTGGAAGAACAATCTTCATGACCATGGTATCTCCTATGCAAAATAAGTATGATTTGGGATAGGGCTGGGGAGGGCCGCTGCTCAGGCACATCTCTGTCAAGTAAAGGAGATTCAACTGAGGCAGCACAAGGGAACTCTCATCTGGGGACAACAACTGCAGGGAGAACACATATTTTCAGATGAACATGGGAGGGCAGAAGGCTGCCTAATACTGAAGCACCCCCAAACAACAAACCAAATGCAACAACTAGTGCAAGCATTCCTGGGGGAAGGCCTGCAGCAGATGGATTTGAATATGGTGATGTCATCCAAGCAGTGGGTCAAAGTTGGCTTCAACCCTCGTCTGCATATGAAAAGAATAAAGGGGTGTGCAGGGCATGGCGGCCTTTTGCGGCGCTTGGATGACCCCTAGTTCGCATTAAACACCTCCACCCTCCTTCGGTGTGGGGCTCATGTTGGCTATGCCCCAGCCCCTGAAGCATTCAAGCTGATTTCTTGCAGCAGCTGGGCACTGTAACAGCTCCAGAGCTGCTCTGTAAAGCAAGTAAAAGGGTGTGGGCCCTGCAGCACTACCTGTAGTTTGTATTGTGCGTTGGAAGGCACAAAGTAAGCAGACGGGAGAAGTCAGGATAGTGCACAAGGGTATAGAAGGGAGGGGCTCAAGAAAAAAGAAGTGGAAACAGACAGCAAACTAGGCTGGAGAGAGACCTGAGACAAAGAGATCTGAATTATATGAGAGCCGACCAGGGGAAACACAAATTATGCAGTCAAGTTTCCCACATTTGGGGAAATCACAGGGGCAGCACACCCAGAGTGCAATGGGTGAGCCTTGCCCTGGGAGAAGCATCTTCATGATCATAGTATCTCACCTGGCAGGTAAGTAGGAGTTGGGCTAGAGCTGGGGAGGGTCGCTGCTCGGGCACCCCCCTGTCAAGTGAAGGAGATCCAACTGAGGCAGCACAAGGGAACTCTCGAAAGAAGAACAAGGCTAGAGGAAGATCTGAGACAAAGAAATCTGACTTTTACCAGAGCTGACCAGAGGAAAGCACAAACACAGTCCCCCACTACCACAAATAATGCAGTTGAGTTTCCCACATTTGGGGAAATCACAGGGGTCAGCATACCCAGAATGCAATGAATTAACCTAACCCTGGGAGAACAATCTTCATGACCATGGTATCTCCTATGCAAAATAAGTATGATTTGGGATAGGGCTGGGGAGGGCCGCTGCTCAGGCACATCTCTGTCAAGTAAAGGAGATTCAACTGAGGCAGCACAAGGGAACTCTCATCTGGGGACAACAACTGCAGGGAGAACACATATTTTCAGATGAACATGGGAGGGCAGAAGGCTGCCTAATACTGAAGCACCCCCAAACAACAAACCAAATGCAACAACTAGTGCAAGCATTCCTGGGGGAAGGCCTGCCGCAGATGGATTTGCATATGGTGATGTCATCCAAGCAGTGGGTCAAAGTTGGTTCAAACACCTTTGCAAAGTTCTATAAGTTTGATACCCTGGCTGAGGAGGACCTCCTGTTTGCTCAATCGGTGCTGCAAAGTCATCCGCACTCTCCTGCCCGTTTGGGAGCTTTGGTATAATCCCCATGGTCCTTACGGAGTCCCCAGCATCCTCTAGGACGTAAGAGAAAATAAGATTTTAAACCTACCGGTAAATCTTTTTCTCGTAGTCCGTAGAGGATGCTGGGTGCCCGTCCCAAGTGCGGTCTACTTCTGCAAGACTTGTATATAGTTATTGCTTACATAAGGGTTATATGTTAGTTTTCATCGGTCTTGGACTGATGCTATGTTGTTTTCATACTGTTAACTGGGTAGTATATCACAAGTTATACGGTGTGATTGGTGTGGCTGGTATGAATCTTGACCTTGGATTAACAAAAATCCTTTCCTCGTACTGTCCGTCTCCTCTGGGCACAGTTTCTCTAACTGAGGTATGGAGGAGGGGCATAGAGGGAGGAGCCAGTGCACACCCAGATCTAAAGTCTTTCTTAAAGTGCCCATGTCTGCTGCGGAGCCCGTCTATCCCCCATGGTCCTTACGGAGTCCCCATCATCCTCTACGGACTACGAGAAAAAAAAATTACCGGTAGGTTTAAAATGTTATTTTTTTCTCTGCAACCCACTGCTAAATTGTGCTTCCTAGCTGTTTTTTATAAAATCACTTAATTAAATCTAACTCTGATTACGTCAGAGAAGGCCAGGTACCCTACACCATAAGAGGGGGTTTGAAATTTTGACTTGTCTACTTAAAGATCACCAAAATCTGATGACAAGGTCAATTACATCCCTGGGTGGGATTGAACCACCAACCTTTTGGTTAATAGCCCATGTAAGTGCAAGAAATCCTGAAGCACTCACTCATCATGGGAAAGTACCAATGTGTTTCTTACAAAAATTCTCCAGATTATTGACTTTTTAAAGTTTTTCTAGGAAACGTTCTAGATGAATGCTTATTAGCCTTTGTCAGTATTGACTTTCGCAAGGTGTCTCTGTGGCGCAATCGGTTAGCATGTTTGGCTATTAACCAAAAGGTTGGTGGTTCAATCCCACCCAGGGATGTAATTGACCTTGTAATCAGATTTTGGTGATCTTTAAGTAGACAAGTCAAAATTTCAAAAACCCCCCTTATGGTGTAGGGTACCTGGCCTTCTCTGATGTAATCAGAGTTAGATTTGATTAAGTGATTTTATAAAAAAACAGCTAGGAAGCACAATTTAGCAGTGAGTTGCAGAGAAAAAAAATTATGCTGGCAGAAAAGTCCAATTGAGTGATTAAACAGCTCTTCATTTTCTGATTTTATGTTTATGCTAACAAATTTGCTCTCTGAAAAGTGTCCACATAGCCAAGTCTCTGATTAACACCTTTGTAGGAATGGTTTTTCACCTATTACTGAATTAAACTTGCTTCATTGGAAAGGCATCAAAGATGCATCCTCATTTCAATGTCTACTGAAATAATACAGGTTGACACCAGGAAACGTCACTGCATCCTTGCTGCTTCCTCATGGGGAAGTCTGTTTAATGTGAAAACAAGGTGATATCTAATCAGCACACAGGTAAGGAATTAAGAAAATCTTTCTTTATGGGTGAAGATGTTTCTCACAAATTGTTGTCCCAATGCATCATTGAAATTCAAGATGGAAGATGATTTTCATATATCACTTGTACATTTTGCATTGCTCTTCTGGTGACAATGTAGTTTGTTTTTGTCAATTACCATTTCAGTAATAGGGTAAAGAAAATTAAGTGGATTTTTTAAAGAAAACAATGCTGTCAATATACTATTAAAACAAATTAAAATGATAAAAGTTATTGTACTTTAAGTAAAAATAAAAGTGCCAAAATATCAATCCCAGTTTTTGATTACTTTAATTATAAAAAAAAAAATGCACATAGCAGAGGATAGTTTCGATCAATCGACCTCTGGGTTATGGGCCCAGCATGCTTCCATTGCACTACTCTGCTGCTCATGGAAGTGTCAGAGATCCTGAAGACTAAATTGATTAAAGGCCTTAAAGTACTGGACTATAAGGAAAGACTTACTAGGCTGAATATTTATACACTAGAAAAGAGGTGCCTAAGAGGAGATATTATTAATATCTTCAAATATGTAAAGATACATAACAAAGAGTTATCAGAGGAATTATTTATTAAAAGAACACGTGGTCACTCGCTGCGACTGGAGGAAAGTTCAGAACGCAATGGAGGAAAGGTTTCTTCACTGTTAGGGCAATCAGGATGTGGAATTCCCTGCCAGGGAAGGTGGTAATGGCGGACTCTGTAATTGGATTTAAAAAAGGAATGGATACATTTCTGAATGAAAAAGCTATCCAAGGTTATAATACTTAAAATATCAACATGGTTAATCCGGGGGTAACATGAGTTATAGTAGCTAACTAGTCATAAAACATTATTCAGCAAGTATGTAGAATCATCACAACTTAAAACAGGTTGAACACGATGGGCAATTTGCCTCTATTCAACCTCAAAAACTATGTTACTATATTACTATGTTATTGTAGTATACAGAACACCACAATGCAATGAGCAGTGATAGTGAGCACTGATGAGGATACTAGAACTGACACTGAGCAGCAAGATGCAGCACTGGACTATTAGTAATGTACTGTATTATGCTGAGCAACACAATGCAGCACAAGACAATGAACAGTGATACTGAGCACTGATGAGGATACTACTGAGAACTGACACTGAGCAGGAGAGACACATTACTGAGCAGCAATAAGTAACCACTGATACTGAGCACTGATATTGAGATTTCCACTGAGAGAACATAGCCACGTCCTCTCCGCTCTCTCTTCAATGCACGAGTAAAAATGGCAGCAACGCGCAGCTCTTTATATGGAATCCGAATCTCGCGAGAATCCGACAGCGGGATGATGACATTTCCCTTGTTCAGGTTTTCTGAGTCAGGCCGGGAACAACCGAGCCTGCCTCGGACCAGTGTAAACCACGTGGAGTTCGTGGGGAATTCGGTTCTCGGAGAACCGAACCCGCTCCTCTCTACCTTATACCCTATCAATTTTTTTATTTTCAATCTAAGCCCCTGCAGTTTTCTGTAAGCATCTGCTTCGCTATGATGATCAACAAGTCACAAGGGCAAACACTCAGGGTTTGAGGCGTAGATCTTAGGACCAGCTGCTACAAGCATGGCAGAGGTGTCACTATCACTGGTGACACCCAGAGAGGTGGCGAGGGAGATTGTAATGCAGTGCGCGCAGATAGCAGTGCAATGGTAAAAAGGAGGCATGTTTCATAGGTAGGGGCGTGGCCTGGTGGCCTGAATCTACATTTTGTTGCTCCGGGGTGTCCCGGGGGTTGGGGGCTGCACCCGGGGACTAGTGTGTGAGCGGTGCTGGCTCCTGCAAAGTGACAGGGCATGGCCACCCAGCATGACGCCTCCCTTCTTGACCATGCTGTAATTGCAGTCGCACTGCAGTTCAGCGTGATCATAAAAAATGGTGTAGGCTCCTGCTGGTGCAGACTGTATGTGCGCGCAGGAAGCCGCCACCATTTTTGTGATCACAGCGGCTGAATGTGATGTCATACAGTCGCTGTGACCACGCCCCCTGTGTCTCCTCCGTTGCAGACCCCATTTTGAAGCCTTGCCCCCGCACCGCTCCATCCCTGACTTGGAAATGGAGTGTTGCTGACCCACCTCTCCCCCCTTCCCCGCCCCGATTGACAGGCAGAGGCGATCACATTCTCTGCGGGGTGCCGCAGAAAATGCAGGCACATGCGTATGCTCTTAGCAATTTTTGCAGTTGGATCGCTTATTGTGATTGCAATCCAACCTGAATCAGGCCCTATTACCTATCACAATGCGCTGCGGGCAGTACAAAATTGGGTTAATATAGGAGAAAAACCCCCAGACCTGTGCTCCTTAACTGTACCTGGTGGCTAGTGGAGCGGCTGCCCAGTAATCAGTGTCCACCGCAGTGCGCACACGGCCCACCCCCTACGGCCTCGCTCCCCTTCAGCAGCGGCCTCGTGATCCGGAAGGGTGGTGTGTGTGTGACTGACCTTAGGATGAAACCGGAGCCTCCGCTGCAGTGACCCAGCAACCAGGGCACGGAGTATACAGCGCCGCTGGGAGTGATGAAGCTGCAGTAAGATGTCTATTAGACCTAGCCTGCTGCAGCCCTTGTAGATTCTCATAAAACAAGTTCTTCTTTTCTTGTCAAAATTAATAGCTAAGAATAGGCTGCCTGAGGCAGGCCCCCTGTTAATTGGCCTGCTACTGAAGGCACCAACTACAAACTGAGCTCCCTGTTCATGGAAGCGGGGTTATAGAGGAGAATGCACTGAGCTTCTTGGGAACAGTCAAAAGCTTTGAGCCGGTTGGTGCCTCAGATCAAGATCCTACTCTACACCCAATGTGAATCCTTGTGGAGTCCAGTGTACCCCACAGAAGAAATTAATGTGTCACACCATTGGCAGCAACCTTAGAATAGCTGCTGACGGGCACAATTGAGAAAGGAAGGGGGGGGACATTTGAATCCAGCACATAGATGCAATTCAAATATGTAATTCGTACCTTCCTATTTTAAAATATAATGGATGAACCTCACCCTGTGAGAACAATCTTCATGATCAAGAGATCTCATATGCAAAATAAATATGAGTTGGGATAGGGCTGGGGAGGGCTGCTCGGGCAGCACCTCCCCCGTCAAGTTAAGGAGATTCAACTGAGGAAGCACAAGGGAACTCTCATCTGGGGACAACAACTGCAGGGAGACCACATCTTTTCAGATGAACATGGGAGGGCGGAAGGCTGCCTAATACTGAAGCACCATATGCAACAACTAGTACAAGCATTCCTGGGGGAAGGTCTGCAGCAGACGGATTTGCATACGGTGATGTTATCCAAGCAGTGGCCAAAGTTGACTGGAACCCTCATCTGCATATGAAAAGAGAAAAGGGGCCTGCAGGGCATGGCGGCCTTTTGCAGTGCTTGGATGACCCTTAGTTCACATTAAACACCCCCACCCTCCTTTGGTGTGGGGCTCATGTTGGCCATGCCCCATCCCCTGAAGCATTCAAGCTGATTTCTTGCAGCAGCTGGGCACTGTAACAGCTCCAGAGCTGTTCTGTAAGGCAAGTAAAAGGGTGTGGGCCTGCAGCACCACCTGTAGTTCGCATTGTGCGTTGGAAGGCACAAAGTAAGCAGACGGGAGGAGAAGTCAGGATAGTGCGCAAGGGCATTCTTTTCTCTTAGTCCGTAGAGGATGCTGGGGTCACATTAAGAACCATGGGGTATAGACGGGATCCGCAAGATACATGGGCACTTTAAGACTTTCAAAGGGTGTGAACTGGCTCTTCCCTCTATGCCCCTCCTCCAGACTCCAGTTATAGGAACTGTGCCCAGGGAGACGGACATTTCGAGGAAAGGATTTATTGTTAAACTAAGGTGAGCATCTTACCAGCTCACACCTTAAACATGCCGCAGAACGTGGCATTCAACAGAACACAAGCCAACGGCATGAACAATTGCAGCAAAAAGCTGACCAGAACCATAACACAACATGTGTATAACCACAAGTAATAACTGCAGACACAGTATGGACTGGGACGGGTGCCCAGCATCCTCTACAGACTAAGAGAAAAGGATTTACCGGTAGGTATTAAAATCCTATTTTCTCATACGACCTAGAGGATGCTGGGGTCACATTAAGAACCATGGGGTTATACCAAAGCTCTTGAACGGGTGGGAGAGTGCGTACGACTCTGCAGCACCGAATGACCCAACTTAAGGTTATCATCAGCCAAGGTATCAAACTTGTAAAACTTAGCAAAAGTGTTTACTAAATAGCTGCTCGGCAAAGTTGCAATGCCGAGACTCCCCGACCAGCTGCCAAGGATGAACCCACCTTTCTAGTAGAATGGGTCTTCACCTACTTCAGTAACGGCAATCCTGCCGTGGAACGAGCATGCTGAATCTTACCACAGATCCAGCGCATAATGGTCTGCATGGAAGCAGGACACCAAATCCTGTTGGGAGCATACAGGACAAACAGAGCCTCTGTTTTCCTAATCTGAACCGTTCTGGTGACATACATTTTCAAAGTTCTGACCACAGCCAGAGACTTTGACTCAACGAAGGTGTCAGTGGCCAAAGGCACCATGTGGAAAGATGAACCACCTTCGGCAGAAATTGTTGACGTGTCCTCAATTCTGCTCTATCTTCATGAAAGATCAAATAAAGGCTCTTGTGATACTGCATGGTTTGTACTGTTTTCCATGTGCTCCCAGACCTTTAAGCAAGTAGCATGGTCAAGAAAGTTCTGTTTGAAAAGAAACAACATTTACTGTCATTGTTATGCAAATAAACTTACATTAAAGCTAACAAGAAAGCACACTCGTTCTGTCTTTAAACTGATAAAAGAAACCCCAATAATATGGGGCATGCAAAAATTGAGATAAAACTCAGTTTTGCTCCTCTCCACGGAAATCTTTAATAAAAGGCGAAATATTTGTTAGTTCTGAAGAGAAACCAGAGCATGACCAAGATTCCACCTGTCGCCTGAGTGCCATGCCAGCAGTTCTCATTCAGCTGAAAGTGAGCACCCAATTTGAATGAAAGAAAGCAGATTTCTCACCAGGCTTCCCCTTGCTATAAACATGGTTTGTACTCTTTTCCATGTGCTCCCAGATCTTTCAAGCAATTAGTGTGGTCAAGAAAGTTCTGTTTGAAAAGAAACAAACATTTACTGTCATTTCTATGCAAATGAGCTTACATTAAAGCACACTCGTTCTATCTTTAAACCGATAAAATAAAACCCCAATAAGATGGGGCATGCAAAAATTGAGATAAAACTCAGTTTTGCTCCTCTCCACGGAAATCTTTAGTAAAAGGCGAAAGATTTGTTCGTTCTGAAGAGAAACCAGAACATGACCAAGATTCCACCTGTCGCCTGAGTGCCATGCCAGCAGTCCTCATTCAGCTCAAAGTGAGCACCCAATTTGAAAGAAAGAAAGCAGATTTCTCACCAGGCTTCCCCTTGCTATAAACATGGTTTGTACTCTTTTCCATGTGCTCCCAGATCTTTCAAGCAATTAGTATAGTCAAGAAAGTTCTGTTTGAAAAGAAACAAACATTTACTGTCATTTCTATGCAAATGAGCTTACATTAAAGCACACTCGTTCTATCTTTAAACCGATAAAAGAAACCCCAATAAGACGGAGCATGCAAAAATTGAGATAAAACTCAGTTTTGCTCCTCTCCACGGAAATCTTTAGTAAAAGGCGAAAGATCTGTTCGTTTTGAAGAGAAACCAGAGCATGACCAAGATTCCACCTGTCGCCTGAGTGCCATGCCAGCAATCCTCATTCAGCTCAAAGTGAGCACCCAATTTGAAAGAAAGAAAGCAGATTTCTCACCAGGCTTCCCCTTGCTATAAACATGGTTTGTACTCTTTTCCATGTGCTCCCAGATCTTTCAAGCAATTAGTGTGGTCAAGAAAGTTCTGTTTGAAAAGAAACAAACATTTACTGTCATTTCTATGCAAATGAGCTTACATTAAAGCACACTTGTTCTATCTTTAAACCGATAAAATAAAATCCCAATAAGATGGGGCATGCAAAAATTGAGATAAAACTCAGTTTTGCTCCTCTCCACGGAAATCTTTAGTAAAAGGCGAAAGATTTGTTCGTTCTGAAGAGAAACCAGAACATGACCAAGATTCCACCTGTCGCCTGAGTGCCATGCCAGCAGTCCTCATTCAGCTCAAAGTGAGCACCCAATTTGAAAGAAAGAAAGCAGATTTCTCACCAGGCTTCCCCTTGCTGTAAACATGGTTTGTACTCTTTTCCATGTGCTCCCAGATCTTTCAAGCATTTAGTATAGTCAAGAAAGTTCTGTTTGAAAAGAAACAAACATTTACTGTCATTTCTATGCAAATGAGCTTACATTAAAGCACACTCGTTCTATCTTTAAACCGATAAAAGAAACCCCAATAAGACGGAGCATGCAAAAATTGAGATAAAACTCAGTTTTGCTCCTCTCCACGGAAATCTTTAGTAAAAGGCGAAAGATCTGTTCGTTTTGAAGAGAAACCAGAGTATGACTAAGATTCCACCTGTCGCCTGAGTGCCATGCCAGCAGTCCTCATTCAGCGCAAAGTGAGCACCCAATTTGAAAGAAAGAAAGCAGATTTCTCACCAGGCTTCCCCTTGCTATAAGCATGGTTTGTACTGTTTTCCATGTGCTCCCAGATCTTTCAAGCAATTAGAATGGTCAAGAAAGTTCTGCTTGAAAAGAAACAGACATTTATAGTCATTGTTATGCAAATAAACTTACATTAAAGCTAACAAGAAACTGATAAAAGAAACCCCAATAATATGGGGCATGCAAAAATTGAGATAAAACTCAGTTTTGCTCCTCTCCACAGAAATCTTTAATAAAAGGCGAAAGATTTGTTCGTTCTGAAGAGAAACCAGAGCATGACCAAGATTCCACCTGTCGCCTAAATGCTGTGCCAGCAGTCCTCATTCAGATCAAAGTGAGCGCCCAACTTGAAAGTAAGCAGATTTCTCACCTGGCTTCTCCTTGCTATAAGCATGGTTTGTACTGTATTCCATGTGCTCCCAGATCTTTCAAGCAAGTAGCATGGTCAAGAAAGTTCTGTTTGAAAAGAAACAAACATTTACTGTCATTTCTATGCAAATGAGCTTACATTAAAGCACACTCATTCTATCTTTAAACCGATAAAAGAAACCCCAAAAAGATGGGGCATGCAAAAATTGAGATAAAACTCGGTTTTGCTCCTCTCCACGGAAATCTTTAATAAAAGGCGAAAGATTTGTTCGTTCTGAAGAGAAACCAGAGCATGACCAAGATTTTTATCTGAAAATATGTGTTCTCCCTGCAGTTGTTGTCCCCAGATGAGAGTTCCCTTGTGCTGCCTCAGTTGAATCTCCTTTACTTGACAGAGATGTGCCTGAGCAGCGGCCCTCCCCAGCCCTATCCCAAATCATACTTATTTTGCATAGGAGATACCATGGTCATGAAGATTGTTCTCCCAGGGTGAGGTTCATTCATTGCATTCTGGGTATGCTGACCCCTGTGATTTTCCCAAATGTGGGAAACTCGCTTTTATACCCTTGTGCACTATCCTGACTTCTCCTCCTGTCTGCTTACTTTGTGCCTTCCAATGCACAATGCAAACTACAGGTAGTGCTGCAGGGCCCACACCCTTTTACTTGCCTTACAGAGCAGCTCTGGAGCTGATACAGTGCCAAGCTGCTGCAAGAAATCAGCTTGAATGCTTCAGGGGATGGGGCATGGCCAACATGAGCCCCACACCGAAGGAGGGTGGGGGTGTTTAATGCGAACTAAGGGTCATCCAAGCGCCGCAAAAGGCCGCCATGCCCTGCATACCCCTTTTCTCTTTTCATATGCAGATGAGGGTTCCAGCCAACTTTGGCCCACTGCTTGGATGACATCACCGTATGCAAATCCGTCTTCTGCAGAACTTCCCCCAGGAATGCTTGCACTAGTTGTTGCATTTGGTTTGTTGTTTGGGGGTGCTTCAGTATTAGGCAGCCTTCTGCCCTCCCATGTTCATCTGAAAATATGTGTTCTCCCTGCAGTTGTTGTCCCCAGATGAGAGTTCCCTTGTGCTGCCTCAGTTGAATCTCCTTTACTTGACAGAGATGTGCATGAGCAGCGGCCCTCCCCAGCCCTATCCCAAATCATACTTATTTTGCATAGGAGATACCATGGTCATGAAGATTGTTCTCCCAGGGTGAGGTTCATTCATTGCATTTTGGGTATGCTGACCCCTGTGATTTACCCAAATGTGGGAAACTCGACTGCATTATTTGTGGTAGTGGGGGACTGTGTTTGTGCTTTCCTCTGGTCAGCTCTGTTAAAACTCAGATTTCTTTGTCTCAGATTTTCCTCTAGCCTTGTTCTTCTTTCGAGAGTTCCCTTGTGCTGCCTCAGGTGGATCTCCTTCACTTGACAGGGGGGTGCCCGAGCAGCGACCCTCCCCAGCTCTAGCCCAACTCCTACTTACCTGCCAGGTGAGATACTATGATCAGGAAGGTGCTTCTCCCAGGGCAAGGCTCACCCATTGCACTCTGGGTGTGCTGCTCCTACGATTTCCCCAAATGTGGGACACTTGACTGCATAATTTGTGTTTCCTCTGGTCGGCTCTCGTATAATTCAGATCTCTTTGTCTCAGGTCTTTCTCCAGCCTAGTTTGCTGTCTGTTTCCACTTCTTTTATCTTGAGCCCCTCCCTTCTATACCCTTGTGCACTATCCTGACTTCTCCTCCCGTCTGCTTACTTTGTGCCTTCCAATGCACAATGCAAACTACAGGTAGTGCTGCAGGGCCCACACAATCTTTTACTTGCCTTAAAGAGCAGCTCTGGAGCTGTTACAGTGCCCAGCTGCTGCAAGAAATCAGCTTGAATGCTTCAGGGGATGGGGCATGGCCAACATGAGCCCCACACCAAAGGTGGGTGGGGGTGTTTAATGCGAACTAGGGGTAATCCAAGCACCGCAAAAGGCCGCCATGCCCTGCACGCCCCTTTTCTCTTTTCATATGCAGATGAGGGTTGAAGCCAACTTTGACCCACTGCTTGGATGACATCACCATATGCAAATCCATCTGCTGCAGGCCATCCCCCAGGAATGCTTGCACTAGTTGTTGCATTTGGTTTGTTGTTTGGGGGTGCTTCAGTATTAGGCAGCCTTCTGCCCTCCCATGTTCATCTGAAAATATGTGTTCTCCCTGCAGTTGTTGTCCCCAGATGAGAGTTCCCTTGTGCTGCCTCAGTTGAATCTCCTTTACTTGACAGAGATGTGCCTGAGCAGCGGCCCTCCCAGCCCTATCCCAAATCATACTTATTTTGCATAGGAGACACCATGGTCATGAAGATTGTTCACCCAGGGTGAGGTTCATTCATTGCATTCTGGGTATGCTGACCCCTGTGATTTCCCCAAATGTGGGAAACTCGCCTGCATTTTTTGTGGTAGTGGGGGACTGTGTTTGTGTTTTCCTCTGGTCAGCTCTGGTAAAAGTCAGATTTCTTTGTCTCATATATTCCTCTAGCCTTGTTCTTCTTTCGAGAGTTCCCTTGTGCTGCCTCAGTTGGATCTCCTTCACTTGACAGGGGGGTGCCCGAGCAGTGACCCTCCCCAGCTCTAGCCCAACTCCTACTTACCTGCCAGGTGAGATACTATGATCATGAAGGTGCTTCTCCCAGGGCAAGGCTCACCCATTGCACTCTGGGTGTGCTGCTCCTGTGATTTCCCCAAATGTGGGAAACTTGATTGCATAATTTGTGTTTCCCCTGGTCGGCTCTCGTATAATTCAGATCTCTTTGTCTCAGGTCTCTCTCCAGCCTAGTTTGCTGTCTGTTTCCACTTCTCTTTTCTGGAGCCACTCCCTTCTATGCCCTTGCGCACTATCCTGACTTCTCCCGTCTGCTTACTTTGTGCCTTCCAACGCACAATGCGAACTACAGGTAGTGCTGCAGGGCCCACACCCTTTTAGTTGCCTTACAGAGCAGCTCTGGAGCTGTTACAGTGCCCAGCTGCTGCAAGAAATCAGCTTGAATGCTTCAGGGGCTGGGGCATAGCCAACATGAGCCCCACACCAAAGGAGGGTGGGGGTGTTTAATGCGAACTAGGGGTCATCCAAGCACCGCAAAAGGCCGCCATGCCCTGCATGCCCCTTTTCTCTTTTCATATGCAGATGAGGGTTCCAGCCAACTTTGGCCCACTGCTTGGATGACATCACCGTATGCAAATCCGTCTGCTGCAGACCTTCCCCCAGGAATGCTTGTACTAGTTGTTGCATATGGTTTGATATTTGATGGTGCTTCAGTATTAGGCAGCCTTCCGCCCTCCCATGTTCATCTGAAAAGATGTGGTCTCCCTGCAGTTGTTGTCCCCAGACGAGAGTTCCCTTGTGCTTCCTCAGTTGAATCTCCTTAACTTGATGGGGGAGGGGCTGCCCGAGCAGCCACCCTCCCCAGCCCTATCCCAACTCATACTTATTTTGCATATGAGATCTCTTGATCATGAAGATTGTTCTCACAGGGTGAAGTTCATCCATTATATTTTAAAATAGGAAGGTACAAATTACATATTTGAATTGCATCTATGTGCTGGATTCAAATGTCCCCCCCCCCTTCCTTTCTCAATTGTGCCCATCAGCAGCTATTCTAAGGTTGCTGCCAATGGGTGTGACACATTAATTTCTTCTGTGGGGTACACAGGACTCCACAAGGATTCACATTGGGGTGTAGAGTAGGATCTTGATCTGAGGCACCAACCGACTCAAAGCTTTTGACTGTTCCCAAGATGCTCAGCGCATCCTCCTCTATAACCCCGCTTCCATGAACAGGGAGCTCAGTTTGTAGTTGGTGCCTTCAGTAGCAGGCCACTTAACAGGGGCCTGCCTCAGGAAGCCAATTCTTAGCTATTCATTTTGACAAGAAAAGAAGAACTTGTTTTATGAGAATCTACAAGGGCTGCAGCAGGCTAGGTCTAATAGACATCTTTACTGCAGCTTCATCACTCCCAGCGGCGCTGTATACTCCCGTGCCCTGGTTGCTGGGTCACTGCAGCGGAGGCTCCGGTTTCTTCCTAAGGTCAGTCACACACACACCGCCCTTCCGGATCACGAGGCCGCTGATGAAGAGGAGCGTGGCCGTAGGGGGTGGACCGTGTGCGCACTGGCGTGGACACTGATTACTGGGCAGCCGCTCCACTAGCCACCAGGTACAGTTAAGGAGCACAGGTCTGGGGGTTTTTCTCCTATATTAAATCAATTTTGTACTGCCCGCAGCGCATTGTGATAGGTAATAGGGCCTGATTCAGGTTGGATTGCAATCACAATAAGTGATCCAACTGCAAAAATTGCTAAGAGCATACGCATGTGCCTGCATTTTCTGCGGCACCCCGCAGAGAATGCGATCGCCTCTGCCTGTCAATCGGGGCAGGGGGGGAGAGGGGGGTCAGCAACACTCCATTTCCAAGTCAGGGATGGAGCGGTGCGGGGGCAAGGCTTCAAAATGGGGTCTGCAATGGAGGAGACACAGGGGGCGTGGTCACAGCAGCTGTATGACATCACATTCAGCCGCTGTGATCACAAAAATGGTGGCGGCTTCCTGCGCGCACATACAGTCTGCACCAGCAGGAGGCTACACCATTTTTTATGATCACGCTGAACTGCAGTGCGACTGCAATTACAGCATGGTCAAGAAGGGAGGCGTCATGCTGGGTGGCCATAAGAGATGAGCGGGTTCGGTTCCTCGGAATCCGAACCCGCCCGAACTTCACCCTTTTTTGCTCGGGTCCGAGCAGACTCGGATCCTCTCGCCTTGCTCGGTTAACCCGAGCGCGCCCCGAACGTCATCATCCCGCTGTAGGATTCTCACGAGACTTGGATTCTATATAAGGAGCCGCGCGTCGCCGCCATTTTCACACGTGCATTGAGATTGATAGGGAGAGGACGTGGCTGGCGTCCTCTCCGTTTAGATTAGAAGATAGAGACGAGTGACATTTGATTTACTACTAATTTGGGGAGCAGTTGAACTTGTCAGGAGTACTCAGTAGTGCAGAGTTTTGCTGATAGTGACCACCAGTTTTATTATTTATAATCCGTTCTCTGCCTGAAAAAAAACGATACACATACCATATCTGTGCTCAGCCTCAGTGTGCTGCATTATATATTATCTATGTATATCTGACTGTGCTGAGTGCTCACTGCTCACACAGCTTAATTGTGGGGGAGACTGGGGAGCAGTTATAGCAGGAGTACAGTGCACACTTTTGCTGCCAGTGTGACCACCAGTATATTGTCTGCCTGAAAAAGTTAAACACTCCTGTGGTGTTTTTTTTTTATTCTATAAATGCATTCTGCTGACAGTGTCCAGCAGGTCCGTCATACATATATTATATAAATATTTACCTGCAGTAGTGTTATATTTTTTTTTTCATCTTTATCATCTCTATATTAGCAGACGCAGTACGGTAGTCCACGGCTGTGGCTATCTCTGTGTCGTCAGTGCTCGTCCATAATTGTATACCTACCTACCTGTGGTGGTTTTTTTTTTTCTATCTTCTTCATACTAGTAGTTTAGGAGTCTACTGACAGTGTCCACCAGGTCCATCATTATATTATATACCTACAGTAGTAATATATTTATTATATTATCTATACTAGCAGACGCAGTACGGTAGTCCACGGCTGTGGCTATCTCTGTGTCGTCAGTGCTCGTCCATAATTGTATACCTACCTACCTGTGGTGGGTTTTTTTTTTTATCTTCTTCATACTAGTAGTTTAGCAGTCTGCTGACAGTGTCCACAGGTCCGTCATTATATTATATACCTACAGTAGTAATATATTTATTATATTATCTATACTAGCAGATGCAGTACGGTAGTCCACGGCTGTACCTACCTCTGTGTCGTCAGTGCTCGTCCATAATTGTATACCTACCTGTGGTGGGGGTTTTTTTTCTATCTTCTTCATACTAGTAGTTTAGGAGTCTGCTGACAGTGTCCACCAGGTCCGTCATTATATTATATACCTACAGTAGTAATATATTTAGTATATTATCTATACTAGCAGACGCAGTACGGTAGTCCACGGCTGTACCTACCTCTGTGTCGTCACTCGTCCATAATTGTATACCTAACTGTGGTGGTTTTTTTTTTCTATCTTCTTCATACTAGTAGTTTAGCAGTCTGCTGACAGTGTCCACCAGGTCCGTCATTATATTATATATACCTACAGTAGTTATATATATTTTTTTTTATATCATTAATTATCATCTCTATACTAGCAGACGCAGTACGGTAGGCCACGGCTGTGGCTATCTCTGTGTCGTCAGTGCTCGTCCATAATTGTATACCTACCTACCTGTGGTGGAAGTTTTTTTCTATCTTCTTCATACTAGTAGTTTAGCAGTCTGCTGACAGTGTCCACCAGGTCCGTCATTATATTATATATACCTACAGTAGTTATATATATATTTTTTTTTATATCATTAATTATCATCTCTATACTAGCAGACGCAGTACGGTAGTCCACGGCTGTAGCTACCTCTGTGTCGTCAGTCACTCGTCATCCATAAGTATACTAGTATCCATCCATCTCCATTGTTTACCTGAGGTGCCTTTTAGTTGTGCCTATTAAAATATGGAGAACAAAAATGTTGAGGTTCCAAAAATAGGGAAAGATCAAGATCCACTTCCACCTCGTGCTGAAGCTGCTGCCACTAGTCATGGCCGAGACGATGAAATTCCATCAACGTCGTCTGCCAAGGCCGATGCCCAATGTCATAGTACAGAGCATGTAAAATCCAAAACACAAAAGATCAGTAAAAAAATGACTCAAAAATCTAAATAAAAATCGTCGGAGGAGAAGCGTAAACTTGCCAATATGCCATTTACCACACGGAGTGGCAAGGAACGGCTGAGGCCCTGGCCTATCTTCATGGCTAGTGGTTCAGCTTCACATGAGGATGGAAGCACTCAGCCTCTCGCTAGAAAAATGAAAAGACTTAAGCTGGCAAAAGCACAGCAAAGAACTGTGCGTTCTTCAAAATCACAAATCCACAAGGAGAGTCCAATTGTGTCGGTTGCGATGCCTGACCTTCCCAACACTGGACGTGAAGAGCATGCACCTTCCACCATTTGCACACCCCCTGCAAGTGCTGGAAGGAGCACCCGCAGTCCAGTTCCTGATAGTCAGATTGAAGATGTCAGTGTTGAAGTACACCAGGATGAGGAGAATATGGGTGTTGCTGGCGCTGGGGAGGAAATTGACAAGGAGGATTCTGATGGTGAGGTGGTTTGTTTAAGTCAGGCACCCGGCGAGACACCTGTTGTCCGTGGGAGGAATATGGCCATTGACATGCCTGGTGAAAATACCAAAAAAATCAGCTCTTCGGTGTGGAAGTATTTCAACAGAAATGCGGACAACAGGTGTCAAGCCGTGTGTTGCCTTTGTCAAGCTGTAATAAGTAGGGGTAAGGACGTTAACCACCTCGGAACATCCTCCCTTATACGTCACCTGCAGCGCATTCATCATAAGTCAGTGACAAGTTCAAAAACTTTGGGCGACAGCGGAAGCAGTCCACTGACCAGTAAATCCCTTCCTCTTGTAACCAAGCTCACGCAAACCACCCCACCAACTCCCTCAGTGTCAATTTCCTCCTTCCCCAGGAATGCCAATAGTCCTGCAGGCCATGTCACTGGCAATTCTGACGAGTTCTCTCCTGCCTGGGATTCCTCCAATGCATCCTTGAGTGTAACGCCTACTGCTGCTGGCGCTGCTGTTGTTGCTGCTGGGAGTCGATGGTCATCCCAGAGGGGAAGTCGTAAGACCACTTTTACTACTTCCACCAAGCAATTGACTGTCCAACAGTCCTTTGCGAGGAAGATGAAATATCACAGCAGTCATCCTGCTGCAAAGCGGATAACTGAGGCCTTGGCATCCTGGGCAGTGAGAAACGTGGTTCCGGTATCCATCATTACTTCAGAGCCAACTATAGACTTGATTGAGGTACTGTGTCCCCGGTACCAAATACTATCTAGGTTCCATTTCTCTAGGCAGGCGATACCGAAAATGTACACAGACCTCAGAAAAAGACTCACCAGTGTCCTAAAAAATGCAGTTGTACCCAATGTCCACTTAACCACGGACATGTGGACAAGTGGAGCAGGGCAGACTCAGGACTATATGACTGTGACAGCCCACTGGGTAGATGTATTGACTCCCGCCGCAAGAACAGCAGCGGCGGCACCAGTAGCAGCATCTCGCAAACGCCAACTCTTTCCTAGGCAGGCTACGCTTTGTATCACCGCTTTCCAGAATACGCACACAGATGAAAACCTCTTACGGCAACTGAGGAAGATCATCACAGAATGGCTTACCCCAATTGGACTCTCCTGTGGATTTGTGGCATCGGACAACGCCAGCAATATTGTGCGTGCATTATATCTGGGCAAATTCCAGCACGTCCCATGTTTTGCACATACCTTGAATTTGGTGGTGCAGAATTATTTAAAAAACGACAGGGGCGTGCAAGAGATGCTGTCGGTGGCCACAAGAATTGCGGGACACTTTCGGCGTACAGGCACCACGTACAGAAGACTGGAGCAACACCAAAAACGCCTGAACCTGCCCTGCCATCATCTGAAGCAAGAAGTGGAAACGAGGTGGAATTCAACCCTCTATATGCTTCAGAGGATGGAGGAGCAGCAAAAGGCCATTCAAGCCTATACATCTGACCACGATATAGGAGGTGGAATGCACCTGTCTCAAGCGCAGTGGAGAATGATTTCAACGTTGTGCAAGGTTCTGCAACCTTTGAACTTGCCACACGTGAAGTCAGTTCAGACACTGCCAGCCTGAGTCAGGTCATTCCCGTCATCAGGCTTTTGCAGAAGAAGCTGGAGACATTGAAGGAGGAGCTAAGACAGAGCGATTCCGCTAGGCATGTGGGACTTGTGGATGGAGCCCTTCATTCGCTTAACCAGGATTCACGGGTGGTCAATCTGTTGAAATCAGAGCACTACATTTTGGCCACCGTGCTCGATCCTAGATTTAAAACCTACGTTGTATCTCTCTTTCCGGCAGACACAAGTCTGCAGGGGTTCAAAGACCTGCTGGTGAGAAAATTATCAAGTCAAGCGGAACTTGATCGGTCAACAGCTCCTCCTTCACAGTCTCCCGCAATTGGGGGTGCGAGGAAAAGGCTCAGAATTCCGAGCCCACCCGCTGGCGGTGATGCAGGGCAGTCTGGAGCGACTGCTGATGCTGACATCTGGTCCGGACTGAAGGACCTGCCAACGATTACGGACATGTCGTCTACTGTCACTGCATATGATTCTCTCACCATTGAAAGAATGGTGGAGGATTATATGAGTGACCGCATCCAAGTAGGCACGTCAGACAGTCCGTACGTATACTGGCAGGAAAAAGAGGCAATTTGGAGGCCCTTGCACAAACTGGCTTTATTCTACCTAAGTTGCCCTCCCACAAGTGTGTACTCCGAAAGAGTGTTTAGTGCCGCCGCTCACCTTGTCAGCAATCGGCGTACGAGGTTACTTCCAGAAAATGTGGAGAAGATGATGTTCATTAAAATGAATTATAATCAATTGCTCCGTGGAGACATTGACCAGCAGCAATTGCCTCCACAAAGTATACAGGGAGCTGAGATGGTGGATTCCAGTGGGGACGAATTGATAATCTGTGAGGAGGGGGATGTACACGGTGATGAATCGGAGGATGATGATGAGGTGGACATCTTGCCTCTATAGAGCCAGTTTGTGCAAGGAGAGATTTATTGCTTCTTTTTTGGTGGGGGTCCAAACCAACCCGTCATTTCAGTCACAGTCGTGTGGCAGACCCTGTCACTGAAATGATGGGTTGGTTAAAGTGTGCATGTCCTGTTTATACAACATAAGGGTGGGTGGGAGGGCCCAAGGCAATTCCACCTTGCACCTCTTTTTTCTTTTATTTTTCTTTGCGTCATGTGCTGTTTGGTGAGTGTTTTTTGGAAGGGCCATCCTGCGTGACACTGCAGTGCCACTCCTAGATGGGCCAGGTGTTTGTGTCGGCCACTTGGGTCGCTGAGCTTAGTCACACAGCTACCTCATTGCGCCTCTTTTTTTCTTTGCGTCATGTGCTGTTTGGGGAGTGTTTTTTGGAAGGGCCATCCTGCGTGACACTGCAGTGACACTCCTAGATGGGCCAGGTGTTTGTGTCGTCCACTTGGGTCGCTGAGCTTAGTCACACAGCTACCTCATTGCGCCACTTTTTTTCTTTGCGTCATGTGCTGTTTGGGGAGTGTTTTTTGGAAGGGCCATCCTGCGTGACACTGCAGTGCCACTCCTAGATGGGCCAGGTGTTTGTGTCGGCCACTTGGGTCGCTGAGCTTAGTCACACAGCTACCTCATTGCGCCTCTTTTTTTCTTTGCGTCATGTGCTGTTTGGGGAGTGTTTCTGGAAGGGCCATCCTGCGTGACACTGCAGTGCCACTCCTAGATGGGCCAGGTGTTTGTGTCGGCCACTTGGGTCGCTGAGCTTAGTCACACAGCTACCTCATTGCGCCTCTTTTTTTCTTTGCGTCATGTGCTGTTTGGGGAGTGTTTTTTGGAAGGGCCATCATGCGTGACACTGCAGTGCCACTCCTAGATGGGCCAGGTGTTTGTGTCGGCCACTTGGGTCACTGAGCTTAGTCATCCAGCGACCTCGGTGCAAATTTTAGGACTAAAAATAATATTGTGAGGTGTGAGGTGTTAAGAATAGACTGAAAATTAGTGGAAATTATGGTTATTGAGGTTAATAATACTTTGGGATCAAAATGACTCCCAAATTCTATGATTTAAGCTGTTTTTTAGGGTTTTTTGAAAAAAACACCCGAATCCAAAACACACCCGAATCCGACAAAAAAAATTCGGTGAGGTTTAGCCAAAACGCGTTCGAACCCAAAACACGGCCGCGGAACCGAACCCAAAACCAAAACACAAAACCCGAAAAATTTCCGGTGCACATCTCTAGTGGCCATGCCATGTCACTGTGCAGGAGCCAGCACCGCTCACACACTAGTCCCCGGTGCAGCCCCCAACCCCCGGGACACCCGGAGCAACAAAATGTAGATTCAGGCCACCAGGCCACGCCCCTACCTATGAAACCATGCCTCCTTTTTACCATTGCGCTGCTTATCTGCGCGCACTGCATTACAATCTCCCTCGCCACCTCTCTGGGTGTCACCAGTGATAGTGACACCTCTGCCATGCTTGTAGCAGCTGGTCCTAAGATCTACACCTCAAGCCCTGAGTGTTTGCCCTTGTGACTTGTTGATCATCATAGCAAAGCAGATGCTTACAGAAAACTGCAGGGGCTTAGATTGAAAATAAAAAAAATTGATGGGTATAAGGTAGAGAGGAGCGGGTTCGGTTCTCCGAGAACCGAATTCCCCACGAACCCCACGAACTCCTCCTCCGAGGCAGGCTCGGTTGTTCCCGCCTGACTCGGAAAACCTGAACAAGGGAAAATGTCATCATCCCGCTGTCGGATTCTCGCGAGATTCGGATTCCATATAAAGAGCTGCGCGTTGCCGCCATTTTTACTCGTGCATTGAAGAGAGAGCGGAGAGGACGTGGCTATGTTCTCTCAGTGGAAATCTCAATATCAGTGCTCAGTATTAGTGGATACTTATTGCTGCTCAGTAATACTAGTAGTGTGTCTCTCCTGCTCAGTGTCAGTTCTCAGTAGTATCCTCATCAGTGCTCAGTATCACTGCTCATTGTCTTGTGCTGCATTGTTGTGCTCAGCATACTACAGTACATTACTAATAGTCCAGTGCTGCATCTTGCTGCTCAGTGTCAGTTCTAGTATCCTCATCAGTGCTCACTATCACTGCTCATTGCATTGTGGTGTTCTGTATACTACAGTAACATAGTAATATAGTAACATATAGTAACATAGTTTTTGAGGTTGAATAGAGGCAAATTGCCCATCGTGTTCAACCTGTTTTAAGTTGTGATGATTCTACATACTTGCTGAATAATGTTTTATGACTAGTTAGCTACTACAACTCATGTTACCCCCGGATTAACCATGTTGATATTTTAAGTATTATAACCTTGGATAGCTTTTTCATTCAGAAATGTATCCATTCCTTTTTTAAATCCAATTACAGAGTCCGCCATTACCACCTTCCCTGGCAGGGAATTCCACATCCTGATTGCCCTAACAGTGAAGATCATAGTATCTCACCTGGCAGGTAAGTAGGAGTTGGGCCAGAGCTGTGGAGGATTGCTGCTCGGGCACCCCCTGTCAAATGAAGGAGATCCAACTGAGGCAGCACAAGGGAACTCTCGAAAGAAGAACAAGGCTAGAGGAAGATCTGAGACAAAGAAATCTGACTTTTACCAGAGCTGACCAGAGGAAAGCACAAACACAGTCCCCCACTACCACAAATAATGCAGTCGAGTTTCCCACATTTGGGGAAATCACAGGGGTCAGCATACCCAGAATGCAATGAATGAACCTCACCCTGGGAGAACAATCTTCATGACCATGGTATCGCCTATGCAAAATAAGTATGATTTGGGATAGGGCTGGGGAGGGCCGCTGCTCAGGCACATCTCTGTCAAGTAAAGGAGATTCAACTGAGGCAGCACAAGGGAACTCTCATCTGGGGACAACAACTGCAGGGAGAACACATATTTTCAGATGAACATGGGAGGGCAGAAGGCTGCCTAATACTGAAGCACCCCCAAACAACAAACCAAATGCAACAACTAGTGCAAGCATTCCTGGGGGAAGTTCTGCAGAAGACGGATTTGCATACGGTGATGTCATCCAAGCAGTGGGCCAAAGTTGGCTGGATCCCTCATCTGCATATGAAAAGAGAAAAGGGGTATGCAGGGCATGGCGGCCTTTTGCGGCGCTTGGATGACCCTTAGTTCGCATTAAACACCCCCACCCTCCTTCGGTGTGGGGCTCATGTTGACAATGCCCCAGCCCCTGAAGCATTCAAGCTGATTTCTTACAGCAGCTTGGCACTGTAACAGCTCCAGAGCTGCTCTGTAAGGCAAGTAAAAGGGTGTGTAGTTTGCATTGTGCATTGGAAGGCACAAAGTAAGCAGACAGGAGGAGAAGTCAGGATAGTGCACAAGGGTATAAAAGGGAGGGGCTCAAGAAAAAAGAAGTGGAAACAGACAGCAAACTAGGCTGGAGAGAGACCTGAGACAAAGAGATCTGAATTATACGAGAGCCGACCAGGGGAAACACAAATTATGCAGTCAAGTTTCCCACATTTGGGGAAATCGCAGGGGCAGCACACCCAGAGTGCAATGGGTGAGCCTTGCCCTGGAAGAAGCACCTTCATGATCATAGTATCTCACCTGGCAGGTAAGTAGGAGTTGGGCTTGAGCTGGGGAGGGTCGCTGCTCGGGCACCCCCCTGTCAAGTGAAGGAGATCCAACTGAGGCAGCACAAGGGAACTCTCGAAAGAAGAACAAGGCTAGAGGAAGATCTGAAACAAAGAAATCTGACTTTTACCAGAGCTGACCAGAGGAAAACACAAACACAGTCCCCCACTACCACAAATAATGCAGTCGAGTTACCCACATTTGGGGAAATCACAGGGGTCAGCATACCCAGAATGCAATGAATGAACCTCACCCTGGGAGAATAATCTTCATGACCATGGTATCTCATATGCAAAATAAGTATGATTTGGGATAGGGCTGGGGAGGGCCGCTGCTCAGGCACATCTCTGTCAAGTAAAGGAGATTCAACTGAGGCAGCACAAGGGAACTCTCATCTGGGGACAACAACTGCAGGGAGAACACATATTTTCAGATGAACATGGGAGGGCAGAAGGCTGCCTAATACTGAAGCACCCCCAAACAACAAACCAAATGCAACAACTAGTGCAAGCATTCCTGTTTGTTTCTGAAGCCAACTTTGACCCACTGCTTGGATGACATCACCATATGCAAATCCATCTGCTGCAGGCCTTCCCCCAGGAATGCTTGCACTCTTTATATGAAATCCGAATCTCGCGAGAATCCGACAGCGGGATGATGACATTTTCCCTTGTTCAGGTTTTCCGAGGCAGGCGGGAACAACCGAGCCTGCCTCGGAGGAGGAGTTCGTGGGGTTCGTGGGGAATTCGGTTCTCGGAGAACCGAACCCGCTCCTCTCTACCTTATACCCATCAATTTTTTTTATTTTCAATCTAAGCCCCTGCAGTTTTCTGTAAGCATCTGCTTTGCTATGATGATCAACAAGTCACAAGGGCAAACACTCAGGGCTTGAGGTGTAGATCTTAGGACCAGCTGCTACAAGCATGGCAGAGGTGTCACTATCACTGGTGACACCCAGAGAGGTGGCGAGGGAGATTGTAATGCAGTGCGCGCAGATAAGCAGCGCAATGGTAAAAAGGAGGCATGGTTTCATAGGTAGGGGCGTGGCCTGGTGGCCTGAATCTACATTTTGTTGCTCCGGGTGTCCCGGGGGTTGGGGGCTGCACCGGGGACTAGTGTGTGAGCGGTGCTGGCTCCTGCACAGTGACATGGCATGGCCACTAGAGATGTGCACCGGAAATTTTTCGGGTTTTGTGTTTTGGTTTTGGGTTCGGTTCCGCGGCCGTGTTTTGTGTTCGAACGCATTTTGGCTAAACCTCACCGAATTTTTTTTGTGAGAGAGACCTGAGACAAAGAGATCTGAATTATACGAGAGCCGACCAGGGGAAACACAAATTATGCAGTCAAGTTTCCCACATTTGGGGAAATCGCAGGGGCAGCACACCCAGAGTGCAATGGGTGAGCCTTGCCCTGGGAGAAGCACCTTCATGATCATAGTATCTCACCTGGCAGGTAAGTAGGAGTTGGGCAAGAACTGGGGAGGGTCGCTGCTCGGGCACCCCCCTGTCAAGTGAAGGAGATCCAACTGAGGCAGCACAAAGGAACTCTCGAAAGAAGAACAAGGCTAGAGGAAGATCTGAGACAAAGAAATCTGACTTTTACCAGAGCTGACCAGAAGAAAGCACAAACACAGTCCCCCCACTACCAACAAATAAAGCAGTCGCGTTTCCCACATTTGGGGAAATCACAGGGGTCAGCATACCCAGAATGCAATGAATGAACCTCACCCTGGGAGAGTAATCTTCATGACCATGGTATCTCCTATGCAAAATAAGTATGATTTGGGATAGGGCTGGGGAGGGCCGCTGCTCATGCACATCTCTGTCAAGTAAAGGAGATTCAACTGAGGCAGCACAAGGGAACTCTCATCTGGGGACAACAACTGCAGGGAGAACACATATTTTCAGATGAACATGGGAGGGCAGAAGGCTGCCTAATACTGAAGCACCCCCAAACAACAAACCAAATGCAACAACTAGTGCAAGCATTCCTGGGGGAAGGCCTGCAGCAGATGGATTTGCATACGGTGATGTCATCCAAGCAGTGGGTCAAAGTTGGCTTCAACCCTCGTCTGCATATGAAAAGAGAAAAGGGGCGTGCAGGGCATGACTAGTGGCAGCAGCTTCAGCACGAGGTGGAAGTGGATCTTGATCTTTCCCTATTTTTGGAACCTCAACATTTTTGTTCTCCATGGCCTTCTCTGATGTAATCAGAGTTAGATTTGATTAAGTGATTTTATAAAAAAACAGCTAGGAAGCACAATTTAGCAGTGGGTTGCAGAGAAAAAGAATAATGCTGGCAGAAAAATCCAATTGAGTGATTAAACAGCTCTTCATTTTCTGGCTTTATTTTTATGATAACAAATTTGTTCTCTGAAAAGTGTCCACAAAGCCAAATATCTGATTAACATCTTTGTAGGGATGGTTTTTCACCTATTACTAAATTAAACTTGCTTCATTGGAAAGGCAGCAAGATGCATCCTCATTTCAATATCTACGGAAATAATACAGGTTGACACCAGGAAACATTAACGCCACTGCATCTTTACTGTTTTCTCATGTGGAAGTCTGTTTAATGTGAAAACAAGGTGATATCTAATTAGCACACAGGTAAGGAATTAAGAAAATCTTTATTTAAGGGTGAAGATGTTTCTCACAAAATCGTTGCCCCAATGCATCATTGAAATTCAAGCTGGAAAGATGATTTTAATATATCACTTGTACATTTTGTATTGCTCTTCTGGTGACAATGTAGTTTGTTTTTGTCAATTACCATTTTAATTATCGGGTAAAGAAAATTAAGTGGATTTTTGAAAGAAAACAATACTGTCAATATACTATTAAAACAAATTAAAATGGTAAAAGTTATTGTACTTTAAGTAAAAATAAAAGAGCAAAAATATCAATCCCAGTTTTGGATTACGTTAATTAACAAAAAAAAAATGCATATAGCAGAGGATAGTTTCAATCTGCCTACCTCTGGGTTATGGACCCAGCATGCTTCCATTACAGTACTCTGCTGCACATGTAAGTGCAAAAGATCCTGAAGCACTCACTCATCATGGGAAAGTACCAATGTGTTTCTTCATTGGTTGATGGAAGAAACATCTTACAAAAACTCTCCACATTATTGACTTTTTAAAATGTTTCTAGGAATCGTTCTAGATGAATGCTTATTAGCCTTTGTCAGTATGTACTTTTGCAAAGTGTCGCTGTGGCGCAATCAGTTAGTGTGTAAGGCTATTAACCAAAAGGTTGGTGGTTCAATCCCACCCAGGGACTTAATTGACCTTGTTATCAGATTTTGGTGATCTTTAAGTAGACAAGTCAAAATTTCAAACCCCCTGTTATGGTGTAGGGTACCTGGCCTTCTCTGATGTAGTTAGATTTGATTCAGTGATTTTATAAAAACAGCTAGGAAGCACAATTTAGCAGTGGGTTGCAGAGAAAAAGAAATATGCTGGCAGAAAAATCCAATTGAGTGATTAAACAGCTCTTCATTTTCTGGCTTTATTTTTATGCTAACTAATTTGTTCTCTGAAAAGTGTCCACAAAGCCAAGTATCTGATTAACATATTTGTAGGGATGGTTTTTCATCTATTACTAAATTAAACTTGCTTCATTGGAAAGGCAGCAAGATGCATCCTCATTTCAATATCTACTGAAATAATACAGGTTGACACCAGGAAACATTAACGCCACTGCATCCTTGCTGCTTTCTCATGTGGAAGTCTGTTTAATGTGAAAACAAGGTGATATCTAATTAGCACACAGGTAAGGAATTAAGAAAATCTTTATTTAAGGGTGAAGATGTTTCTCACAAAATCGTTGCCCCAATGCATCATTGAAATTCAAGCTGGAAAGATGATTTTAATATATCACTTGTACATTTTGTATTGCTCTTCTGGTGACAATGTAGTTTGTTTTTGTCAATTACCATTTTAATTATCGGGTAAAGAAAATTAAGTGGATTTTTGAAAGAAAACAATACTGTCAATATACTATTAAAACAAATTAAAATGGTAAAAGTTATTGTACTTTAAGTAAAAATAAAAGAGCAAAAATATCAATCCCAGTTTTGGATTACTTTAATTAACAAAAAAAAAATGCATATAGCAGAGGATAGTTTCAATCTGCCTACCTCTGGGTTATGGACCCAGCATGCTTTCATAACAGTACTCTGCTGCACATGTAAGTGCAAGAGATCCTGAAGCACTCACTCATCATGGGAAAGTACCAATGTGTTTCTTCATTGGTTGATGGAAGAAACATCTTACAAAAACTCTCCAGATTATTGACTATTTAAAGTTTTTATAGGAAACGTTCTAGATGAATGCTTATTAGCCTTTGTCAGTATGTACTTTTGCAAAGTGTCGCTGTGGCGCAATCAGTTAGTGTGTACAGCTATTAACCAAAAGGTTGGTGGTTCAATCCCACCCAGGGACATAATTGACCTTGTTATCAGATTTTGTTGATCTTTAAGTAGACAAGTCAAAATTTCGAAAACCCCTGTTATGGTGTAGGGTACCTGGCCTTCTCTGATGTAATCAGAGTTAGATTTGATTCAGTGATTTTATAAAAACAGCTAGGAAGCACAATTTAGCAGTGGGTTGCAGAGAAAAAGAAATATGCTGGCAGAAAAATCCAATTGAGTGATTAAACAGCTCTTCATTTTCTGGCTTTATTTTTATGCTAACTAATTTGTTCTCTGAAAAGTGTCCACAAAGCCAAGTATCTGATTAACATATTTGTAGGGATGGTTTTTCACCTATTACTAAATTAAACTTGCTTCATTGGAAAGGCAGCAAGATGCATCCTCATTTCAATATCTACTGAAATAATACAGGTTGACACCAGGAAACATTAACGCCACTGCATCCTTGCTGCTTTCTCATGTGGAAGTCTGTTTAATGTGAAAACAAGGTGATATCTAATTAGCACACAGGTAAGGAATTAAGAAAATCTTTATTTAAGGGTAAAGATGTTTCTCACAAAATCATTGCCCCAATGCATCATTGAAATTCAAGCTGGAAAGATGATTTTAATATATCACTTGTACATTTTGTATTGCTCTTCTGGTGACAATGTAGTTTGTTTTTGTCAATTACCATTTTAATAATAGGGTAAAGAAAATTAAGTGGATTTTTGAAAGAAAACAATACTGTCAATATACTATTAAAACAAATTAAAATGGTAAAAGTTATTGTACTTTAAGTAAAAATAAAAGCTAAAATATCAATCCCAGTTTTGGATTACTTTAATGAACAAAAAAAAAATGCATATAGCAAAGGATAGTTTCAATCTGCCTACCTCTGGGTTATGGGCCCAGCATGCTTCCATTGCAGTACTCTGCTGCACATGTAAGTGCAAGAGATCCTGAAGCACTCACTCATCATGCGAAAGTACCAATGTGTTTCTTCGTTGGTTGCTGGAAGAAACATCTTACAAAAACTCTCCAGATTATTGACTTTTTAAAGTTTTTCTAGGAAACGTTCTAGATGAATGCTTATTAGTCTTTGTCAGTATATTCTTTTTGCAAAGTGTCTCTGTGGCGCAATCGGTTAGTGTGTTCAGCTATTAATCAAAAAGTTGGTGGTTCAATCCCACCCAGGGACGTAATTGACCTTGTGATCAGATTTTGGTGATATTTAAGTAGACAAGTCAAAATTGCAAACCCCCTCTTATGGTGTAGGGTACCTGGCCTTCTCTGATGTAATCAGAGTTAGATTTGATTAAGTGATTTTATAAAAAAACAGCTAGGAAGCACAATTTAGCAGTGGGTTGCAGAGAAAAAGAAAAAAGCTGGCAGAAAAATACAATTGAGTGATTAAACAGCTCTTCATTTTCTGGCTTTATTTTTATGATAACAAATTTGTTCTCTGAAAAGTGTCCACAAAGCCAAGTATCTGATTAACATCTTTGTAGGGATGGTTTTTCACCTATTACTAAATTAAACTTGCTTCATTGGAAAGGCAGCAAGATGCATCCTCATTTCAATATCTACGGAAATAATACAGGTTGACACCATGAAACATTAACGCCACTGCATCTTTGCTGTTTTCTCATGTGGAAGTCTGTTTAATGTGAAAACAAGGTGATATCTAATTAGCACACAGGTAAGGAATTAAGAAAATCTTTATTTAAGGGTGAAGATGTTTCTCACAAAATCGTTGCCCCAATGCATCATTGAAATCCAAGCTGGAAAGATGATTTTAATATATCACTTGTACATTTTGTATTGCTCTTCTGGTGACAATGTAGTTTGTTTTTGTCAATTACCATTTTAATAATCGGGTAAAGAAAATTAAGTGGATTTTTGAAAGAAAACAATACTGTCAATATACTATTAAAACAAATTAAAATGGTAAAACTTATTGTTACTTTAAGTAAAAATAAAAGAGCAAAAATATCAATCCCAGTTTTGGTTTACTTTAATTAACAAAAAAAAATGCATATAGCAGAGGATAGTTTCAATCTGCCTACCTCTGGGTTATGGACCCAGCGAGCTTCCATTACAGTACTCTGCTGCACATGTAATTGCAAGAGATCCTGAAGCACTCACTCATCATGGGAAAGTACCAATGTGTTTCTTCATTGGTTGATGGAAGAAACATCTTACAAAAACTCTCCAGATTATTGACTATTTAAAGTTTTTCTAGGAAACGTTCTAGATGAATGCTTATTAGCCTTTGTCAGTATGTACTTTTGCAAAGTGTCGCTGTGGCGCAATCAGTTAGTGTGTACGGCTATTAACCAAAAGGTTGGTGGTTCAATCCCACCCAGGGACGTAATTGACCTTGTTATCAGATTTTGGTGATCTTTAAGTAGACAAGTCAAAATTTCAAAAACCCCTGTTATGGTGTAGGGTACCTGGCCTTCTCTGATGTAATCAGAGTTAGATTTGATTCAGTGATTTTATAAAAACAGCTAGGAAGCACAATTTAGCAGTGGTTTGCAGAGAAAAAGAAATATGCTGGCAAAAAAATCCAATTGAGTGATTAAACAGCTCTTCATTTTCTGGCTTTATTTTTATGCTATCAAATTTGTTCTCTGAAAAGTGTCCACAAAGCCAAGTATCTGATTAACATCTTTGTAGGGATGGTTTTTCACCTATTACTAAATTAAACTTGCTTCATTGGAAAGGCAGCAAGATGCATCCTCATTTCAATATCTACTGAAATAATACAGGTTGACACCAGGAAACATTAACGCCACTGCATCCTTGCTGCTTTCTCATGTGTAAGTCTGTTTAATGTGAAAACAAGGTGATATCTAATTAGCACACAGGTAAGGAATTAAGAAAATCTTTATTTAAGGGTGAAGATGTTTCTCACAAAATCGTTGCCCCAATGCATCATTGAAATTCAAGCTGGAAAGATGATTTTAATATATCACTTGTACATTTTGTATTGCTCTTCTGGTGACAATGTAGTTTGTTTTTGTCAATTACCATTTTAATAATAGGGTAAAGAAAATTAAGTGGATTTTTGAAAGAAAACAATACTGTCAATATACTATTAAAACAAATTAAAATGGTAAAAGTTATTGTACTTTAAGTAAAAATAAAAGAGCAAAAATATCAATCCCAGTTTTGGATTACTTTAATTAACAAAAAAAAAATGCATATAGCAGAGGATAGTTTCAATCTGCCTACCTCTGGGTTATGGGCCCAGCATGCTTCCATTGCAGTACTCTGCTGCACATGTAAGTGCAAGAGATCCTGAAGCACTCACTCATCATGGGAAAGTACCAATGCGTTTCTTCATTGGTTGATGGAAGAAACATCTTACAAAATCTCTCCAGATTATTGACTTTTTAAAGTTTTCTAGGAAACGTTCTAGATGAATGCTTATTAGCCTTTGTCAGTATGTACTTTTGCAAAGTGTCTCTGTGGTGCAATCGGTTAGTGTGTTTGGTTATTAACCAAAGGGTTGGTGGTTCAATCCCACCCAGGGATGTTATTGACCTTGTCATCAGATTTTGGTGATCTTTAAGTAGACAAGTCAAAATTTCAAACCCCCTCTTATGGTGTAGGTTACCTGGCCTACTCTGATGTAATCAGAGTTAGATTTGATTAAGTGATTTTATCAAAAAACAGCTAGGAAGCACAATTTAGCAGTGGGTTGCAGAGAAAATGAAATATGCTGGCAGAAAAATCCAATTGAGTGATTAAACAGCTCTTCATTTTCTGGCTTTATTTTTATGCTAACAAATTTGTTCTCTGAAAAGTGTCCACAAAGCCAAGTATCGGATTAACATCTTTGTAGGGATGGTTTTTCACCTATTACTAAATTAAACTTGCTTCATTGGAAAGGCAGCAAGATGCATCCTCATTTCAATATCTACTGAAATAATACAGGTTGACACCAGGAAACATTAACGCCACTGCATCCTTGCTGCTTTCTCATGTGGAAGTCTGTTTAATGTGAAAACAAGGTGATATCTAATTAGCACACAGGTAAGGAATTAAGAAAATCTTTATTTAAGGGTGAAGATGTTTCTCACAAAATCGTTGCCCCAATGCATCATTGAAATTCAAGCTGGAAAGATGATTTTAATATATCACTTGTACATTTTGTATTGCTCTTCTGGTGACAATGTAGTTTGTTTTTGTCAATTACCATTTTAATAATCGGGTAAAGAAAATTAAGTGGATTTTTGAAAGAAAACAATACTGTCAATATACTATTAAAACATATTAAAATGGTAAAAGTTATTGTACTTTAAGTAAAAATAAAAGAGAAAAAATATCAATCCCAGTTTTGGATTACTTTAATTAACAAAAAAAAAATGCATATAGCAGAGGATAGTTTCAATCTGCCTACCTCTGGGTTATGAACCCAGCATGCTTTCATTACAGTACTCTGCTGCACATGTAAGTGCAAGAGATCTTGAAGCACTCACTCATCATGGGAAAGTAACAATGTGTTTCTTCGTTGGTTGATGGAAGAAACATCTTACAAAAACTCTCCAGATTATTGACTTTTTAAAGTTTTTCTAGGAAACGTTCTAGATGAATGCTTATTAGCCTTTGTCAGTATGGACTTTTGCAAAGTGTCTCTGTGGCGCAATTGGTTAGTGTGATTGGTTATTAACCAAAGGGTTGGTGGTTCAATCCCACCCAGGGATGTAATTGACCTTGTTATCAGATTTTGGTGATCTTTAAGTAGACAAGTCAAAATTTCAAAAACCCCTGTTATGGTGTAGGGTGCCTGGCCTTCTCTGATGTAATCAGAGTTAGATTTGATTCAGTGATTTTATAAAAACAGCTAGGAAGCACAATTTAGCAGTGGTTTGCAGAGAAAAAGAAATATGCTGGCAAAAAAATCCAATTGAGTGATTAAACAGCTCTTCATTTTCTGGCTTTATTTTTATGATAACAAATTTGTTCTCTGAAAAGTGTCCACAAAGCCAAGTATCTGATTAACATCTTTGTAGGGATGGTTTTTCACCTATTACTAAATTAAACTTGCTTCATTGGAAAGGCAGCAAGATGCATCCTCATTTCAATATCTACTGAAATAATACAGGTTGACACCAGGAAACATTAACGCCACTGCATCCTTGCCGATGATAACCTCAAGTTGGGTCATTCGGTGCTGCAGAGTCGTACGCATTCTTCCACCCGTTCAAGAGCTTTGGTATAACCCCATGGTTCTTAATGTGACCCCAGCATCCTCTAGGTCGTATGAGAAAATAGGATTTTAATACCTACCGGTAAATCCTTTTCTCTTAGTCTGTAGAGGATGCTGGAGTTCCCTTGTGCTGCCTCAGTTGAATCTCCTTTACTTGACAGAGATGTGCCTGAGCAGCGGCCCTCCCCAGCCCTATCCCAAATCATACTTATTTTGCATAGGAGATACCATGGTCATGAAGATTATTCTCCCAGGGTGAGGTTCATTCATTGCATTCTGGGTATGCTGACCCCTGTGATTTCCCCAAATGTGGGTAACTCGACTGCATTATTTGTGGTAGTGGGGGACTGTGTTTGTGTTTTCCTCTGGTCAGCTCTGGTAAAAGTCAGATTTCTTTGTTTCAGATCTTCCTCTAGCCTTGTTCTTCTTTCGAGAGTTCCCTTGTGCTGCCTCAGTTGGATCTCCTTCACTTGACAGGGGGGTGCCCGAGCAGCGACCCTCCCCAGCTCAAGCCCAACTCCTACTTACCTGCCAGGTGAGATACTATGATCATGAAGGTGCTTCTCCCAGGGCAAGGCTCACCCATTGCACTCTGGGTGTGCTGCCCCTGCGATTTCCCCAAATGTGGGAAACTTGACTGCATAATTTGTGTTTCCCCTGGTCGGCTCTCGTATAATTCAGATCTCTTTGTCTCAGGTCTCTCTCCAGCCTAGTTTGCTGTCTGTTTCCACTTCTTTTTTCTTGAGCCCCTCCCTTTTATACCCTTGTGCACTATCCTGACTTCTCCTCCTGTCTGCTTACTTTGTGCCTTCCAATGCACAATGCAAACTACACACCCTTTTACTTGCCTTACAGAGCAGCTCTGGAGCTGTTACAGTGCCAAGCTGCTGTAAGAAATCAGCTTGAATGCTTCAGGGGCTGGGGCATTGTCAACATGAGCCCCACACCGAAGGAGGGTGGGGGTGTTTAATGCGAACTAAGGGTCATCCAAGCGCCGCAAAAGGCCGCCATGCCCTGCATACCCCTTTTCTCTTTTCATATGCAGATGAGGGTTCCAGCCAACTTTGGCCCACTGCTTGGATGACATCACCGTATGCAAATCCATCTTCTGCAGAACTTCCCCCAGGAATGCTTGTACTAGTTGTTGCATTTGGTTTGTTGTTTGGGGGTGCTTCAGTATTAGGCAGCCTTCTGCCCTCCCATGTTCATCTGAAAATATGTGTACTCCCTGCAGTTGTTGTCTCCAGATGAGAGTTCCCTTGTGCTGCCTCAGTTGAATCTCCTTTACTTGACAGAGATGTGCCTGAGCAGCGGCCCTCCCCAGCCCTATCCCAAATCATACTTATTTTGCATAGGCGATACCATGGTCATGAAGATTGTTCTCCCAGGGTGAGGTTCATTCATTGCATTCTGGGTATGCTGACCCCTGTGATTTCCCCAAATGTGGGAAACTCGACTGCATTATTTGTGGTAGTGGGGGACTGTGTTTGTGCTTTCCTCTGGTCAGCTCTGGTAAAAGTCAGATTTCTTTGTCTCAGATCTTCCTCTAGCCTTGTTCTTCTTTCGAGAGTTCCCTTGTGCTGCCTCAGTTGGATCTCCTTCACTTGACAGGGGGTGCCCGAGCAGCAATCCTCCACAGCTCTGGCCCAACTCCTACTTACCTGCCAGGAGAGATACTATGATCTTTACTGTTAGGGCAATCAGGATGTGGAATTCCCTGCCAGGGAAGGTGGTAATGGCGGACTCTGTAATTGGATTTAAAAAAGGAATGGATACATTTCTGAATGAAAAAGCTATCCAAGGTTATAATACTTAAAATATCAACATGGTTAATCCGGGGGTAACATGAGTTGTAGTAGCTAACTAGTCATAAAACATTATTCAGCAAGTATGTAGAATCATCACAACTTAAAACAGGTTGAACACGATGGGCAATTTGCCTCTATTCAACCTCAAAAACTATGTTACTATATGTTACTATATTACTATGTTACTGTAGTATACAGAACACCACAATGCAATGAGCAGTGATAGTGAGCACTGATGAGGATACTAGAACTGACACTGAGCAGCAAGATGCAGCACTGGACTATTAGTAATGTACTGTAGTATGCTGAGCACAACAATGCAGCACAAGACAATGAGCAGTGATACTGAGCACTGATGAGGATACTACTGAGAACTGACACTGAGCAGGAGAGACACACTACTAGTATTACTGAGCAGCAATAAGTATCCACTGATACTGAGCACTGATATTGAGATTTCCACTGAGAGAACATAGCCACGTCCTCTCCGCTCTCTCTTCAATGCACGAGTAAAAATGGCGGCAACGCGCAGCTCTTTATATGGAATCCGAATCTCGCGAGAATCCGACAGCGGGATGATGACATTTTCCCTTGTTCAGGTTTTCCGAGTCAGGCGGGAACAACCGAGCCTGCCTCGTACCAGTGTAAACCACGTGGAGTTCGTGGGGAATTCGGTTCTCGGAGAACCGAACCCGCTCCTCTCTACCTTATACCCATCAATTTTTTTTATTTTCAATCTAAGCCCCTGCAGTTTTCTGTAAGCATCTGCTTTGCTATGATGATCAACAAGTCACAAGGGCAAACACTCAGGGCTTGAGGCGTAGATCTTAGGACCAGCTGCTACAAGCATGGCAGAGGTGTCACTATCACTGGTGACACCCAGAGAGGTGGCGAGGGAGATTGTAATGCAGTGCGCGCAGATAAGCAGCGCAATGGTAAAACGGAGGCATGGTTTCATAGGTAGGGGCGTGGCCTGGTGGCCTGAATCTACATTTTGTTGCTCCGGGTGTCCCGGGGGTTGGGGGCTGCACCGGGGACTAGTGTGTGAGCGGTGCTGGCTCCTGCACAGTGACATGGCATGGCCACTAGAGATGTGCACCGGAAATTTTTCGGGTTTTGTGTTTTGGTTTTGGGTTCGGTTCCGCGGCCGTGTTTTGGGTTCGAACGCGTTTTGGCTAAACCTCACCGAATTTTTTGTTGTCGGATTCGGGTGTGTTTTGGATTCGGGTGTTTTTTTCAAAAAACCCTAAAAAACAGCTTAAATCATAGAATTTGGGAGTCATTTTGATCCCAAAGTATTATTAACCTCAATAACCATAATTTCCACTCATTTTCAGTCTATTCTTAACACCTCACACCTCACAATATTATTTTTAGTCCTAAAATTTGCACCGAGGTCGCTGGATGACTAAGCTCAGTGACCCAAGTGGCCGACACAAACACCTGGCCCATCTAGGAGTGGCACTGCAGTGTCACGCATGATGGCCCATCCAAAAAACACTCCCCAAACAGCACATGACGCAAAGAAAAAAAGAGGCGCAATGAGGTAGCTGTGTGACTAAGCTCAGCGACCCAAGTGGCCGACACAAACACCTGGCCCATCTAGGAGTGGCACTGCAGTGTCACGCAGGATGGCCCTTCCAAAAAACACTCCCCAAACAGCACATGACGCAAAGAAAAAAAGAGGCGCAATGAGGTAGCTGTGTGACTAAGCTCAGCGACCCAAGTGGACGACACAAACACCTGGCCCATCTAGGAGTGTCACTGCAGTGTCACGCAGGATGGCCCTTCCAAAAAACACTCCCCAAACAGCACATGACGCAAAGAAAAAAAGAGGCGCAATGAGGTAGCTGTGTGACTAAGCTCAGCGACCCAAGTGGCCGACACAAACACCTGGCCCATCTAGGAGTGGCACTGCAGTGTCACGCAGGATGGCCCTTCCAAAAAACACTCCCCAAACAGCACATGACGCAAAGAAAAATAAAAGAAAAAAGAGGTGCAAGGTGGAATTGCCTTGGGCCCTCCCACCCACCCTTATGTTGTATAAACAGGACATGCACACTTTAACCAACCCATCATTTCAGTGACAGGGTCTGCCACACGACTGTGACTGAAATGACGGGTTGGTTTGGACCCCCACCAAAAAAGAAGCAATTAATCTCTCCTTGCACAAACTGGCTCTATAGAGGCAAGATGTCCACCTCATCATCCTCCGATTCATCACCGTGTACATCCCCCTCCTCACAGATTATCAATTCGTCCCCACTGGAATCCACCATCTCAGCTCCCTGTATACTTTGTGGAGGCAATTGCTGCTGGTCAATGTCTCCACGGAGAAATTGATTATAATTCATTTTAATGAACATCATCTTCTCCACATTTTCTGGAAGTAACCTCGTACGCCGATTGCTGACAAGGTGAGCGGCGGCACTAAACACTCTTTCGGAGTACACACTTGTGGGAGGGCAACTTAGGTAGAATAAAGCCAGTTTGTGCAAGGGCCTCCAAATTGCCTCTTTTTCCTGCCAGTATACGTACGGACTGTCTGACGTGCCTACTTGGATGCGGTCACTCATATAATCCTCCACCATTCTTTCAATGGTGAGAGAATCATATGCAGTGACAGTAGACGACATGTCCGTAATCGTTGGCAGGTCCTTCAGTCCGGACCAGATGTCAGCATCAGCAGTCGCTCCAGACTGCCCTGCATCACCGCCAGCGGGTGGGCTCGGAATTCTGAGCCTTTTCCTCGCACCCCCAATTGCGGGAGAATGTGAAGGAGGAGCTGTTGACCGATCAAGTTCCGCTTGACTTGATAATTTTCTCACCAGCAGGTCTTTGAACCCCTGCAGACTTGTGTCTGCCGGAAAGAGAGATACAACGTAGGTTTTAAATCTAGGATCGAGCACGGTGGCCAAAATGTAGTGCTCTGATTTCAACAGATTGACCACCCGTGAATCCTGGTTAAGCGAATGAAGGGCTCCATCCACAAGTCCCACATGCCTAGCGGAATCGCTCTGTCTTAGCTCCTCCTTCAATGTCTCCAGCTTCTTCTGCAAAAGCCTGATGACGGGAATGACCTGACTCAGGCTGGCAGTGTCTGAACTGACTTCACGTGTGGCAAGTTCAAAAGGTTGCAGAACCTTGCACAACGTTGAAATCATTCTCCACTGCGCTTGAGACAGGTGCATTCCACCTCCTATATCGTGGTCAGATGTATAGGCTTGAATGGCCTTTTGCTGCTCCTCCATCCTCTGAAGCATATAGAGGGTTGAATTCCACCTCGTTACCACTTCTTGCTTCAGATGATGGCAGGGCAGGTTCAGGCGTTTTTGGTGTTGCTCCAGTCTTCTGTACGTGGTGCCTGTACGCCGAAAGTGTCCCGCAATTCTTGTGGCCACCGACAGCATCTCTTGCACGCCCCTGTCGTTTTTTAAATAATTCTGCACCACCAAATTCAAGGTATGTGCAAAACATGGGACGTGCTGGAATTTGCCCAGATATAATGCACGCACAATATTGCTGGCGTTGTCCGATGCCACAAATCCACAGGAGAGTCCAATTGGGGTAAGCCATTCTGTGATGATCTTCCTTAGTTGCCGTAAGAGGTTTTCAGCTGTGTGCGTATTCTGGAAAGCGGTGATACAAAGCGTAGCCTGCCTAGGAAAGAGTTGGCGTTTGCGAGATGCTGCTACTGGTGCCGCCGCTGCTGTTCTTGCGGCGGGAGTCAATACATCTACCCAGTGGGCTGTCACAGTCATATAGTCCTGAGTCTGCCCTGCTCCACTTGTCCACATGTCCGTGGTTAAGTGGACATTGGGTACAACTGCATTTTTTAGGACACTGGTGAGTCTTTTTCTGAGGTCTGTGTACATTTTCGGTATCGCCTGCCTAGAGAAATGGAACCTAGATGGTATTTGGTACCGGGGACACAGTACCTCAATCAAGTCTATAGTTGGCTCTGAAGTAATGATGGATACCGGAACCACGTTTCTCACTGCCCAGGATGCCAAGGCCTCAGTTATCCGCTTTGCAGCAGGATGACTGCTGTGATATTTCATCTTCCTTGCAAAAGACTGTTGGACAGTCAATTGCTTGGTGGAAGTAGTAAAAGTGGTCTTACGACTTCCCCTCTGGGATGACCATCGACTCCCAGCAGCAACAACAGCAGCGCCAGCAGCAGTAGGCGTTACACTCAAGGATGCATCGGAGGAATCCCAGGCAGGAGAGAACTCGTCAGAATTGTCAGTGACATGGCCTGCAGGACTATTGGCATTCCTGGGGAAGGAGGAAATTGACACTGAGGGAGTTGGTGGGGTGGTTTGCGTGAGCTTGGTTACAAGAGGAAGGGATTTACTGGTCAGTGGACTGCTTCCGCTGTCGCCCAAAGTTTTTGAACTTGTCACTGACTTATGATGAATGCGCTGCAGGTGACGTATAAGGGAGGATGTTCCGAGGTGGTTAACGTCTATACCCCTACTTATTACAGCTTGACAAAGGCAACACACGGCTTGACACCTGTTGTCCGCATTTCTGTTGAAATACTTCCACACCGAAGAGCTGATTTTTTTGGTATTTTCACCAGGCATGTCAATGGCCATATTCCTCCCACGGACAACAGGTGTCTCGCCGGGTGCCTGACTTAAACAAACCACCTCACCATCAGAATCCTCCTTGTCAATTTCCTCCCCAGCGCCAGCAACACCCATATCCTCCTCATCCTGGTGTGTTTTGGATTCGGGTGTTTTTTTCAAAAAAACCTAAAAAAACAGCTTAAATCATAGAATTTGGGAGTCATTTTGATCCCAAAGTATTGCCAAATTGCCCATCGTGTTCAACCTGTTTTAAGTTGTGATGATTCTACATACTTGCTGAATAATGTTTTATGACTAGTTAACTACTATAACTCATGTTACCCCCGGATTAACCATGTTGATATTTTAAGTATTATAACCTTGGATAGCTTTTTCATTCAGAAATGTATCCATTCCTTTTTTAAATCCAATTACAGAGTCCGCCATTACCACCTTCCCTGGCAGGGAATTCCACATCCTGATTGCCCTAACAGTGAAGATCATAGTATCTCACCTGGCAGGTAAGTAGGAGTTGGGCTAGAGCTGTGGAGGATTGCTGCTCGGGCACCCCCTGTCAAGTGAAGGAGATCCAACTGAGGCAGCACAAGGGAACTCTCGAAAGAAGAACAAGGCTAGAGGAAGATCTGAGACAAAGAAATCTGACTTTTACCAGAGCTGACCAGAGGAAAGCACAAACACAGTCCCCCACTACCACAAATAATGCAGTCGAGTTTCCCACATTTGGGGAAATCACAGGGGTCAGCATACCCAGAGTGCAATGAATGAACCTCACCCTGGGAGAACAATCTTCATGACCATGGTATCTCCTATGCAAAATAAGTATGATTTGGGATAGGGCTGGGGAGGGCCGCTGCTCAGGCACATCTCTGTCAAGTAAAGGAGATTCAACTGAGGCAGCACAAGGGAACTCTCATCTGGGGACAACAACTGCAGGGAGAACACATATTTTCAGATGAACATGGGAGGGCAGAAGGCTGCCTAATACTGAAGCACCCCCAAACAACAAACCAAATGCAACTACTAGTGCAAGCATTCCTGGGGGAAGGCCTGCAGCAGATGGATTTGCATATGGTGATGTCATCCAAGCAGTGGGTCAAAGTTGGCTTCAACCCTCGTCTGCATATGAAAATAAAAATGGGGTGTGCAGGGCATGGCGGCCTTTTGCGGCGCTTGGATGACCCCTAGTTCGCATTAAACACCTCCACCTTCCTTCGGTGTGGGGCTCATGTTGGCTATGCCCCAGCCCCTGAAGCATTCAAGCTGATTTCTTGCAGCAGCTGGGCACTGTAACAGCTCCAGAGCTGCTCTGTAAAGCAAGTAAAAGGGTGTGGGCCCTGCAGCACTACCTGTAGTTTGCATTGTGCTTTGGAAGGCACAAAGTAAGCAGACGGGAGAAGTCAGGATAGTGCACAAGGGCATAGAAGGGAGCGGCTCAAGAAAAGAGAAGTGGAAACAGACAGCAAACTAGGCTGGAGAGAGACCTGAGACAAAGAGATCTGAATTATACGAGAGCCGACCAGAGGAAACACAAATTATGTAATCAAGTGTCCCACATTTGGGGAAATCGTAGGAGCAGCACAACCAGAGTGCATTGGGTGAGCCTTGCCCTGGGAGAAGCACCTTCCTGATCATAGTATCTCACCTGGCAGGTAAGTAGGAGTTGGGCTAGAGCTGGGGAGGGTCGCTGTTCGGGCACCCCCCTGTCAAGTGAAGGAGCTCCAACTGAGGCAGCACAAGGAAACTCTCGAAAAAAGAACAAGGCTAGAGGAAGATCTGAGACAAAGAAATCTGACTTTTACCAGAGCTGACCAGAGGAAAGCACAAACACAGTCCCCCACTACCACAAATAATGCAGTCGAGTTTCCCACATTTGGGGAAATCACAGGGGTCAGCATACCCAGAATGCAATGAATGAACCTCACCCTGGGAGAACAATCTTCATGACAATGGTATCTCCTATGCAAAATAAGTATGATTTGGGATAGGGCTGGGGAGGGCCGCTGCTCAGGCACATCTCTGTCAAGTAAAGGAGATTCAACTGAGGCAGCACAAGGGAACTCTCATCTGGGGACAACAACTGCAGGGAGAACACATATTTTCAGATGAACATGGGAGAGCAGAAGGCTGCCTAATACTGAAGCACCCCCAAACAACAAACCAAATGCAACAACTAGTACAAGCATTCCTGGGAAAAGGTCTGCAGAAGACGGATTTGCATACGGTGATGTCATCCAAGCAGTGGGCCAAAGTTGGCTGGAACCCTCATCTGCATATGAAAAGAGAAAAGGGGTATGCAGGGCATGGCGGCCTTTTGCGGCGCTTGGATGACCCTTAGTTCGCATTAAACACCTCCACCCTCCGTCGGTGTGGGGCTCATGTTGGCTATGCCCCAGCCCCTGAAGCATTCAAGCTGATTTCTTGCAGCAGCTGGGCACTGTAACAGCTCCAGAGCTGCTCTGAAAGGCAAGTAAAAGGGTGTGGGCCCTGCAGCACTACCTGTAGTTTGCATTGTGCGTTGGAAGGCACAAAGTAAGCAGACAGGAGAAGTCAGGAGAGTGCACAAGGGCATAGAAGGCAGCGGCTCAAGAAAAGAGAAGTGGAAACAGACAGCAAACTAGGCTGGAGAGAGACCTGAGACAAAGAGATCTGAATTATACGAGAGCCGACCAGGGGAAACACAAATTATGCAGTCAAGTTTCCCACATTTGGGGAAATCGCAGGAGCAGCACACCCAGAGTGCAATGGGTGAGCCTTGCCCTGGGAGAAGCACCTTCATGATCATAGTATCTCATCTGGCAGGTATGTAGGAGTTGGGCTAGAGCTGGGGAGGGTCGCTGCTTGGGTACCCCCCTGTCAAGTGAAGGAGATCAAACTGAGGCAGCACAATGGAACTCTCGAAAGAAGAACAAGGCTAGAGGAAGATCTGAGACAAAGAAATCTGACTTTTACCAGAGCTGACCAGAGGAAAACACAAACACAGTCCCCCACTACCACAAATAATGCAGTTGAGTTTCCCACATTTGGGGAAATCACAGGGGTCAGCATACCCAGAATGCAATGAATGAACCTCACCCTGGGAGAACAATCTTTATGACCATGGTATCTCCTATGCAAAATAAGTATGATTTGGGAAAGGGCTGGGGAGGGCCGCTGCTCAGGCACATCTCTGTCAAGTAAAGGAGATTCAACTGAGGCAGCACAAAGGAACTCTCATCTGGGGACAACAACTGCCGGGAGAACACATATTTTCAGATGAACATGGGAGGGCAGAAGGCTGCCTAATACTGAAGCACCCCCAAACAACAAACCAAATGCAACAACTAGTTCAAGCATTCCTGGGGGAAGGTCTGCAGAAGACGGATTTGCATACAGTGATGTCATCCAAGCAGTGGGCCAAAGTTGGCTGGAACCCTCATCTGCATATGAAAAGAGAAAAGGGGTATGCAGGGCATGGCGGCCTTTTGCGGCGCTTGGATGACCCTTAGTTCGCATTAAACACCCCCACCCTCCTTCGGTGTGGGGCTCATGTTGGCCATGCCCCAGCCCCTGAAGCATTCAAGCTGATTTCTTTCAGCAGCTTGGCACTGTAACAGCTCCAGAGCTGCTCTGTAAGGCAAGTAAAAGGGTGTGGGCCCTGCAGCACTACCTGTAGTTTGCATTGTGCATCGGAAGGCACAAAGTAAGCAGACAGGAGGAGAAGTCAGGATAGTGCACAAGGGTGTAGAAGGGAGGGGCTCAAGAAAAAAGAAGTGGAAACAGACAGCAAACTAGGCTGGAGAGAGACCTGAGACAAAGAGATCTGAATTATATGAGAGCCGACTAGGGGAAACACAAATTATGCAGTCAAGTTTCCCACATTTGGGGAAATCGCAGGGGCAGCACACCCAGAGTGCAATGGGTGAGCCTTGCCCTGGGAGAAGCAACTTCATGATCATAGTATCTAACCTGGCAGGTAAGTAGGAGTTGGGCTAGAGCTGGGGAGGGTCGCTGCTCGGGCACCCCCCTGTCAAGTGAAGGAGATCCAACTGAGGCAGCACAAGGGAACTCTTGAAAGAAGAACAAGGCTAGAGGAAGATCTGAGACAAAGAAATCTGACTTTTACCAGAGCTGACCAGAGGAAAGCACAAACACAGTCCCCCACTACCACAAATAATGCAGTTGAGTTTCCCACATTTGGGGAAATCACAGAGGTCAGCATACCCAGAATGCAATGAATGAACCTAACCCTGGGAGAACAATCTTCATGACCATGTTATCTCCTATGCAAAATAAGTATGATTTGGGATAGGGCTGGGGAGGGCCGCTGCTCAGGCACATCTCTGTCAAGTAAAGGAGATTCAACTGAGGCAGCACAAGGGAACTCTCATCTGGGGACAACAACTGCAGGGAGAACACATATTTTCAGATGAACATGGGAGGGCAGAAGGCTGCCTAATACTGAAGCACCCCCAAACAACAAACCAAATGCAACAAGATGAAGACCCATGTGCTAGAGCCAAGCCGCAGGTACATTGAATGCTAGCAAGCTGAATATTTAAATCCTTTTTGTTCCGCAGCATTCCAATGCGGAAGATTCCATGGAACCAGAGATCCTTCCATTGAGAAGGACATGCTGCCTGGATGACTACACTGTGCAAATTAAATCACGGAGCCAGTTGGCTTGTGGGTGGCTCTGGTGACTGGGTGGTTGGGTGGGTGGTGTGTCGGAAGTGGAGCGCATGCAAATGATTGTGTATCATCCAGCTAGTGAGAGAGAAAACTCATGCAGGAGTGTTCCTGCTTGTCAGTGGGTTATGCACCTTGCCAGACGTTAAATCTACATAGAGCAGCTGGAGGGGACAAGAGCAGGTTTGCAAAATATAGATAGAAGAGCATATATGCTGGCGCATTCTCCATGATTGTGTCAGCTTATGTTTTGGTGCACTGCACTTTCCTCCACTAAGTTTTAGCCATTTTTGTTAAGCTCAAGTGTAGTTGCTTCTCGGCCTTTTGGCTGTGATCTTGTATCGTGGTTGAAGGGTCTGCTGGAGGGAGGGATTGTTTTCTTCATTGGCGAAAGATCAAAGATATTCCAGGATGGAAGGCTTGGGAACACTATCTGTTTTTCAGTTGTGGAAGAGCACAGAGGTCGGATTGGACTACATTCTATAGTAAAGGATATCTTTCTATTTATTGACCCTCCCCTTATATGTGTCTGTGTTACAATAAAGCTTCGGTTTTGTGAATCCCTCACCCTCTTACACTCCACACCCATAGCCTTATTAACTGTTGTATTATTGTATACTTTAAATGTATAGTGCAGTTCATGATTTATAGTGTAGACTGGCCTGTGCTGTAGTTCTTGAACTGTACTATACCGTCAGCATTTGTATTGTGTTTTGGCTGTGCTGCAACACTGTATTTATGTGTGCAATGTTTATGTATGTTTTTTTTTATGTCAATAAAGACTGCTTTTTCAAGCCAATATCTGAAAACAATCAATGTTTATCTTTGATGGCAATAAAAGTGGTATGATATTTGATGCTTTTGAAATCCAATATCTGATATGTCCCCTATCTGGGAACCATATATTAAATGGCTTTTCAGAAAAGGGAGATGGGAGAAGAGCTTTCATTACTTGTAGGACCGATGCACATAAAGAAGCAAAAAAACATACATAAACATTACACACATAAGTACCGCGTTGCGGCACAGCCAAAACACAATAGAAATGCTGATGGTATAGTACAGTTCAAGAACTACAGCACAGGCCAGCCTACACTATAAATCATGAACTGCACTATACATTTAAACTGTACAATAATACAACAGTTAATAAGGCTATGGGTGTGGAGTGTAAGAGGGTGAGGGAATCACAAGCCCGAAGCTTTATTGAAAGACTGACACATATAAGGGGAGGTTTAATAAATAGAAAGACATCCTTTACTATAGAATGTAGTCCAATCCGACCTCTGTGCTCTTCCACAACTGAAAAACAGATAGTGTTCCCAAGCCTTCCATCCTGGAATATCTTTGGTCTTTCGCCAATGAAGAAAGCAATCCCTCCCTCCAGCAGACCCTTCAACCACAATACAAGATCACAGCCAAAAGGCCGAGAAGCAACTACACTTGAGCTTAACAAAAATGGCTAAAACTTAGTGGAGGAAAGTGCAGTGCACCAAAACATAAGCTGACACAATCATGGAGAATGCGCCAGCATATATGCTCTTCTATCTATATTTTGCAAACATGCTCTTGTCCCCTCCAGCTGCTCTATGTAGATTTAACGTCTGGCAAGGTGCATAACCCACTGACAAGCAGGCACACTCCTGCATGAGTTTTCACTCTCACTAGCTGGATGATACACAATCATTTGCATGTGCTCCACCTCCGACACACCACCCACCCAACCACCCAGTCACCAGAGCCACCCACAAACCAACTGGCTCCGTGATTTAATTTGCACAGTGTAGTCATCCAGGCAGCATGTCCTTCTCAATGGAAGGATCTCTGGTTCCATGGAATCTTCCGCATTGGAATGCTGCGGAACAAAAAGGATTTAAATATTCAGCTTGCTAGCATTCAATGTACCTGCGGCTTGGCTCTAGCACATGGGTCTTCATCCTGTGGCCCTCCAGCTGCTGTGAAACTACACATCCCAGCACGCCCTGCCACAGTTTTGCTATAAGGTATGCTAAAACTGAGGCAGGGCATGCTGGGATGTGTAGTTCCATAGCAGCTGGAGGGTCGCAGGTTGAAGACCCATGTTTTAGCATGCCTGTTCTATGATGCATGTTCCGTGATGTCACAATCAGCTTGGAATGGGGTGTCTAGCAGGCATTTGCTGACAGCCACTTGAGGGAGACACACATCAGGAGATGCAGCATATCGGAGGTCTTCGATGCCTTTCCAGCAAATGCACACCACCTGCTGCTGGTCTGGACACAAAACAATGCCCACAATCGAAGTCCCAAAATGCCCAACTACAGGATTCATGTAAGTAGTGAATTTAGGAATGAATTTAGAAGTAGGAAATTAAGTTAGTTCACAAGTACATTCAAATTCAGATCTAAAGTCTAGGTAGGCCTCACGTCCTGGCAGCCGCCAGCATTTAAAAATGCCTTGATTAGAGGTACGGAATTAAATGTAGATAAGAAGTAGACACAAAATAAGACTCCGCAGAGCAGTTATCAGGTGTTTTTATCAATTGTTGCATTTAAAAAATCAAGCAATTAGGGAACACAATGTTGCAACAATGTAACCCTATTTGCAAAATAGTACTAAATAAGTTTGTCGATGTAAGACATTTGCAAAGGCGCATCCAAAACACGCTGGAAAATGCAACTGAATCTGTTTTTGGAGGCTAGAATAGGAAATGTGCATCGGTCCTACAAGTACTGAAAGCTCTTCTCCCATCTCCCTTTTCTGAAAAGCCATTTAATATATGGTTCCCAGATAGGGGACATATCAGATATTGCCTTTCAAAAGCAGCAAATATCATACCACTTCTATTGCCATCAAAGATAAACATTGATTGTTTTCAGATATTGGATTGAAAAAGCAGTCTTTATTGACATAAAGAAGCAAAAAAACATACATAAACATTACACACATAAGTACTGTGTTGCAGCACAGCCAAAACACAATACAAATGCTGTCGGTATAGTACAGTTCAAGAACTACAGTACAGGTCAGCCTACACTATAAATCATGAACTGCACTATACATTTAAACAATACAATAGTTAATAAGGCTATGGGTGTGGAGTGTAAGAGGGTGACGGAATCACAAGCCCAAAGCTTTATTAAAAGACAGACACATATAAAGGGAGGATTAATAAATACAAAGATACCCTTTACTATAGAATGTAGTCCAATCCGGTCTTTCAACTCTTCCACAACTGAAAAACGGATAGTGTTCCCAAGCCTTCCATCCTGGAATATCTTCAGTCTCTCGCCAATGAAGAAAACAATCCCTCCAGCAGACTCTTCAACCACAATACAATATCACAGCCAAAAGAGCGAGAAGCAACTACACTTGCGTTTAAACAAAATGGCTAAAACTTAGTGGAAAAAAGTGCAGTGCACCAAAACATAAGCTGACACAATCATGGAGAATGCGCCAGCATATATGCTCTTCTGTGTATATTTTCCAAACCTGCTCTTGTCCCCTCCAGTTGCTCCATGTAGATTTGACGTCTGGCAAGGTGCATAACTCACTGACAAGCAGGCACACTCCTGCATGAGTTTTCTCTCTCACTAGCTGGATGATACACATTCATTTGCATGTGCTCCACCTCCGACACACCGCCCACCCAACCACCCAGTCACCAGAGCCACCCACAAGCCAACTGGCTCCGTGATTTAATTTGCACAGTGCAGTCATCCAGGCAGCATGTCCTTCTCAATGGAATAATCTCTGGTTCCATGGAATCTTCCGCATTGGAATGCTGCGGAACAAAAAGGATTTAAACATTCAGCTTGCTAGCATTCAATGTACCTGCGGTTTGGTTCTAGCACATGGGTCTTCATCCTGTGGCCCTCCAGCTGCTGTGAAACTACACATCCCAGCATGCCCTGCCACAGTTTTGCTATTAAGGTATGCTAAAACTGAGGCAGGGCATGCTGGGATATGTAGTTCCACAGCAGCTGGAGGGTCGCAGGTTTCCTAGAAAAACTTTAAAAAGTCAATAATCTGGAGAGTTTTTGTAAGATGTTTCTTCCAGCAACCAATGAAGAAACACATTGGTACTTTCGCATGATGAGTGAGTGCTTCAGGATCTCTTGCACTTACATGTGCAGCAGAGTACTGCACTGGAAGCATGCTGGGCCCATAACCCAGAGGTAGGCAGATTGAAACTATCCTTTGCTATATGCATTTTTTTTTTGTTCATTAAAGTAATCCAAAACTGGGATTGATATTTTAGCTTTTATTTTTACTTAAAGTACAATAACTTTTACCATTTTAATTTGTTTTAATAGTATATTGACAGTATTGTTTTCTTTCAAAAATCCAATTAATTTTCTTTACCCGATTATTAAAATGGTAATTGACAAAAACAAACTACATTGTCACCAGAAGAGCAATACAAAATGTACAAGTGATATATTAAAATCATCTTTCCAGCTTGAATTTCAATGATGCATTGGGGCAACGATTTTGTGAGAAACATCTTCACCCTTAAATAAAGATTTTCTTAATTCCTTACCTGTGTGCTAATTAGATATCACCTTGTTTTCACATTAAACAGACTTCCACATGAGAAAGCAGCAAGGATGCAGTGGCGTTAATGTTTCCTGGTGTCAACCTGTATTATTTCAGTAGATATTGAAATGAGGATGCATCTTGCTGCCTTTCCAATGAAGCAAGTTTAATTTAGTAATAGGTGAAAAACCATCACTACAAATATGTTAATCAGATACTTGGCTTTGTGGACACTTTTCAGAGAACAAATTAGTTAGCATAAAAATAAAGCCAGAAAATGAAGAGCTGTTTAATCACTCAATTGGATTTTTCTGCCAGCATATTTCTTTTTCTCTGCAACCCACTGCTAAATTGTGCTTCCTAGCTGTTTTTATAAAATCACTGAATCAAATCTAACTCTGATTACATCAGAGAAGGCCAGGTATCCTACACCATAACAGGGGGTTTGAAATTTTGACTTGTCTACTTAAAGATCACCAAAATCTGATAACAAGGTCAATTAAGTCCCTGGGTGGGATTGAACCACCAACCTTTTGGTTAATAGCCTTACACACTAACTGATTGCGCCACAGCGACACTTTGCAAAACTATATACTGACAAAGGCTAATAAGCATTCATCTAGAACGATTCCTAGAAACATTTTAAAAAGTCAATAATGTGGAGAGTTTTTGTAAGATGTTTCTTCCATCAACCAATGAAGAAACACATTGGTACTTTCCCATGATGAGTGAGTGCTTCAGGATCTCTTGCACTTACATGTGCAGCAGAGTACTGTAATGGAAGCATGCTGGGTCCATAACCCAGAGGTAGGCAGATTGAAACTATCCTCTGCTATATGCATTTTTTTTGTTAATTAAAGTAATCCAAAACTGGGATTGATATTTTTGCTCTTTTATTTTTACTTAAAGTACAATAACTTTTACCATTTTAATTTGTTTTAATAGTATATTGACAGTATTGTTTTCTTTCAAAAATCCAATTAATTTTCTTTACCCGATTATTAAAATGGTAATTGACAAAAACAAACTACATTGTCACCAGAAGAGCAATACAAAATGTACAAGTGATATATTAAAATCATCTTTCCAGCTTGAATTTCAATGATGCATTGGGGCAACGATTTTGTGAGAAACATCTTCACCCTTAAATAAAGATTTTCTTAATTCCTTACCTGTGTGCTAATTAGATATCACCTTGTTTTCACATTAAACAGACTTCCACATGAGAAAACAGCAAAGATGCAGTGGCGTTAATGTTTCCTGGTGTCAACCTGTATTATTTCCATAGATATTGAAATGAGGATGCATCTTGCTGCCTTTCCAATGAAGCAAGTTTAATTTAGTAATAGGTGAAAAACCATCCCTACAAAGATGTTAATCAGATACTTGGCTTTGTGGACACTTTTCAGAGAACAAATTTGTTATCATAAAAATAAAGCCAGAAAATGAAGAGCTGTTTAATCACTCAATTGGATTTTTCTGCCAGCATTTTTCTTTTTCTCTGCAACCCACTGCTAAATTGTGCTTCCTAGCTGATTTTTTATAAAATCACTTAATCAAATCTAACTCTGATTACATCAGAGAAGGCCAGGTACCCTACACCATAAGAGGGGGTTTGCAATTTTGACTTGTCTACTTAAATATCACCAAAATCTGATCACAAGGTCAATTACGTCCCTGGGTGGGATTGAACCACCAACCTTTTGACTAATAGGCACTTAGCAACTGTATAAATGTTAAGGATAATGTTAATAAGTTAACCAATGCAAGCATTAACCCGTGCAAGTTGTACCCTGTTTTGAACTTTGAACATGAGCCCCACACCAAAGGAGGTTGGAGGTGTTTAATGCAAACTAGGGGTCAGCCAAGCGCCGCAAAAGGCCACCATGCCCTGCACGCCCCTTTTCTCTTTTCATATGCAGACGAGGGTTGAAGCCAACTTTGACCCACTGCTTGGATGACATCACCATATGCAAATCCATCTGCGGCAGGCCTTCCCCCAGGAATGCTTGCACTAGTTGTTGCATTTGGTTTGTTGTTTGGGGGTGCTTCAGTATTAGGCAGCCTTCTGCCCTCCCATGTTCATCTGAAAATATATGTTCTCCCTGCAGTTGTTGTCCCCAGATGAGAGTTCCCTTGTGCTGCCTCAGTTGAATCTCCTTTACTTGATAGAGATGTGCATGAGCAGCGGCCCTCCCCAGCCCTATTCCAAATCATACTTATTTTGCATAGGAGATACCATGGTCATGAAGATTTTTCTCCCAGGGTGAGGTTCATTCATTGCATTTTGGGTATGCTGACCCCTGTGATTTCCCCAAATGTGGGAAACTTGACTGCATTATTTGTGGTAGTGGGAGGCTGTGTTTGTGATTTCTTCTGGTCAGCTCTGGTAAAAGTCAGATTTCTTTGTCTCAGATTTTCCTTTAGCCTTGTTCTTCTTTCGAGAGTTCCCTTGTGCTGCCTCAGTTGGATCTCCTTCACTTTACAGGGGGGTACCCGAGCAGCAACCCTCCCCAGCTCTAGACCAACTCCTACTTACCTGCCAGGTGAGATACTATGATCATGAAGGTGCTTCTCCCAGGGCAAGGCTCACCCATTGTACTCTGGGTGTGCTGCTCCTGCGATTTCCCCAAATGTGGGAAACTTGACTGCATAATTTGTGTTTCCCCTGGTCGGCTCTCGTATAATTCAGATCTCTTTGTCTCAGGTCTCTCTCCAGCCTAGTTTGCTGTCTGTTTCCACTTCTCTTTTCTTCAGCCGCTTCCTTCTATACCCTTGTGCACTATCCTGACTTCTCCTCCCGTCTGCTTACTTTGTGCCTTCCAATGCACAATGCAAACTACAGGTAGTGCTGCAGGGCCCACACCCTTTTACTTGCCTTACAGAGCAGCTCTGGAGCTGTTACAGTGCCCAGCTGCTGCAAGAAATCAGCTTGAATGCTTCAGGGGCTGGGGCATAGCCAACATGAGCCCCACACCGAAGGAGGGTGGAGGTGTTTAATGCAAACTAGGGGTCAGTCATGTTGGCTATGCCCCAGCCCCTGAAGCATTCAAGCTGATTTCTTGCAGCAGCTGGGCACTGTAACAGCTCCAGAGCTGCTCTGAAAGGCAAGTAAAAGGGTGTGGGCCCTGCAGCACTACCTGTAGTTTGCATTGTGCGTTGGAAGGCACAAAGTAAGCAGACAGGAGGAGAAGTCAAGAGAGTCCACAAGGGTATAGAAGGGAGGGGCTCAAGAAAAAAGAAGTGGAAACAGACAGCAAACTAGGCTGGAGAGAGACCTGAGACAAAGAGATCTGAATTATATGAGAGCCGACCAGGGGAAACACAAATTATGCAGTCAAGTTTCCCACATTTGGGGAAATCGCAGGGGCAGCACACCCAGAGTGCAATGGGTGAGCCTTGCCCTGGGAGAAGCACCTACATGATCATAGTATCTCACCTGGCAGGTAAGTAGGAGTTGGGCTAGAGCTGGGGAGGGTCGCTGCTCGGGCACCCCCCTGTCAAGTGAAGGAGATCCAACTGAGGCAACACAAGGGAACTCTCGAAAGAAGAACAAGGCTAGAGGAAGATCTGAGACAAAGAAATCTGACTTTTACCAGAGCTGACCAGAGGAAAGCACAAACACAGTCCCCCACTACCACAAATAATGCAGTTGAGTTTCCCACATTTGGGGAAATCACAGGGGTCAGCATACCCAGAATGCAATGAATTAACCTAACCCTGGGAGAACAATCTTCATGACCATGGTATCTCCTATGCAAAATAAGTATGATTTGGGATAGGGCTGGGGAGGGCCGCTGCTCAGGCACATCTCTGTCAAGTAAAGGAGATTCAACTGAGGCAGCACAAGGGAACTCTCATCTGGGGACAACAACTGCAGGGAGAACACATATTTTCAGATGAACATGGGAGGGCAGAAGGCTGCCTAATACTGAAGCACCCCCAAACAACAAACCAAATGCAACAACTAGTAAAAGCATTCCTGGGAGAAGGTCTGCAGAAGACGGATTTGCATACGGTGATGTCATCCAAGCAGTGGGCCAAAGTTGGCTGGAACCCTCATCTGCATATGCAAAGAAAAAAGGGTTATGCAGGGCATGGCGGCCTTTTGCGGCGCTTGGATGACCCCTAGTTCGCATTAAACACCTCCATTCTCCTTCGGTGTGGGGCTCATGTTGGCTATGCCCCAGCCCCTGAAGTATTCAAGCTGATTTCTTGCAGCAGCTGGGCACTGTAACAGCTCCAGAGCTGCTCTGTAAGGCAAGTAAAAGGGTGTGGGCCCTGCAGCACTACCTGTAGTTCGCATTGTGCGTTGGAAGGCACAAAGTAAGCAGACAGGAGAAGTCAGGAGAGTGCACAAGGGCATAGAAGGCAGGGGCTCAAGAAAAGAGAAGTGGAAACAGACAGCAAACTAGGCTAAAGAGAGACCTGAGACAAAGAGATCTGAATTATACGAGTAGCCGACCAGAGGAAACACAAATTATGCAATCAAGTGTCCCACATTTGGGGAAATCGTAGGAGCAGCACACCCAGAGTGCAATGGGTGAGCCTTGCCCTGGGAGAAGCACCTTCCTGATCATAGTATCTCACCTGGCAGGTAAGTAAGAGTTGGGCTTGAGCTGGGGAGGGTCGCTGCTCGGGCACCCCCCTGTCAAGTGAAGGAGATCCAACTGAGGCAACACAAGGAAACTCTCAAAAAGAGAACAAGGCTAGAGGAAGATCTGAGACAAAGAAATCTGACTTTTACCAGAGCTGACCAGAGGAAAGCACAAACACAGTCCCCCACTACCACAAATAATGCAGTCGAGTTTCCCACATTTGGGGAAATCACAGGGGTCAGCATACCCAGAATGCAATGAATGAACCTCACCCTGGGAGAACAATCTTCATGACCATGGTATCTCCTATGCAAAATAAGTATGATTTGGGATAGGGCTGGGGAGGGCCGCTGCTCAGGCACATCTCTGTCAAGTAAAGGAGATTCAACTGAGGCAGCACAAGGGAACTCTCATCTGGGGACAACAACTGCAGGGAGAACACATATTTTCAGATGAACATGGGAGAGCAGAAGGCTGCCTAATACTGAAGCACCCCAAACAACAAACCAAATGCAACAAATAGTACAAGCATTCCTGGGGGAAGGTCTGCAGAAGACGGATTTGCATACGGTGATGTCATCCAAGCAGTGGGCCAAAGTTGGCTGGAACCCTCATCTGCATATGAAAAGAGAAAAGGGGTATGCAGGGCATGGCGGCCTTTTGCGGCGCTTGGATGACCCTTAGTTCGCATTAAACACCTCCACCCTCCGTCGGTGTGGGGCTCATGTTGGCTATGCCCCAGCCCCTGAAGCATTCAAGCTGATTTCTTGCAGCAGCTGGGCACTGTAACAGCTCCAGAGCTGCTCTGAAAGGCAAGTAAAAGGGTGTGGGCCCTGCAGCACTACCTGTAGTTTGCATTGTGCGTTGGAAGGCACAAAGTAAGCAGACAGGAGGAGAAGTCAAGAGAGTCCACAAGGGTATAGAAGGGAGGGGCTCAAGAAAAAAGAAGTGGAAACAGACAGCAAACTAGGCTGGAGAGAGACCTGAGACAAAGAGATCTGAATTATATGAGAGCCGACCAGGGGAAACACAAATTATGCAGTCAAGTTTCCCACATTTGGGGAAATCGCAGGGGCAGCACACCCAGAGTGCAATGGGTGAGCCTTGCCCTGGGAGAAGCACCTACATGATCATAGTATCTCACCTGGCAGGTAAGTAGGAGTTGGGCTAGAGCTGGGGAGGGTCGCTGCTCGGGCACCCCCCTGTCAAGTGAAGGAGATCCAACTGAGGCAACACAAGGGAACTCTCGAAAGAAGAACAAGGCTAGAGGAAGATCTGAGACAAAGAAATCTGACTTTTACCAGAGCTGACCAGAGGAAAGCACAAACACAGTCCCCCACTACCACAAATAATGCAGTTGAGTTTCCCACATTTGGGGAAATCACAGGGGTCAGCATACCCAGAATGCAATGAATGAACCTAACCCTGGGAGAACAATCTTCATGACCATGGTATCTCCTATGCAAAATAAGTATGATTTGGGATAGGGCTGGGGAGGGCCGCTGCTCAGGCACATCTCTGTCAAGTAAAGGAGATTCAACTGAGGCAGCACAAGGGAACTCTCATCTGGGGACAACAACTGCAGGGAGAACACATATTTTCAGATGAACATGGGAGGGCAGAAGGCTGCCTAATACTGAAGCACCCCCAAACAACAAACCAAATGCAACAACTAGTAAAAGCATTCCTGGGAGAAGGTCTGCAGAAGACGGATTTGCATACGGTGATGTCATCCAAGCAGTGGGCCAAAGTTGGCTGGAACCCTCATCTGCATATGCAAAGAAAAAAGGGTTATGCAGGGCATGGCGGCCTTTTGCGGTGCTTGGATGACCCCTAGTTCGCATTAAACACCTCCATTCTCCTTCGGTGTGGGGCTCATGTTGGCTATGCCCCAGCCCCTGAAGTATTCAAGCTGATTTCTTGCAGCAGCTGGGCACTGTAACAGCTCCAGAGCTGCTCTGTAAGGCAAGTAAAAGGGTGTGGGCCCTGCAGCACTACCTGTAGTTCGCATTGTGCGTTGGAAGGCACAAAGTAAGCAGACAGGAGAAGTCAGGAGAGTGCACAAGGGCATAGACGGCAGGGGCTCAAGAAAAGAGAAGTGGAAACAGACAGCAAACTAGGCTGGAGAGAGACCTGAGACAAAGAGATCTGAATTATACAAGCGCCGACCAGGGGAAACACAAATTATGCAGTCAAGTTTCCCACATTTGGGGAAATCGCAGGAGCAGCACACCCAGAGTGCAATGGGTGAGCCTTGCCCTGGGAGAAGCACCTTCATGATCATAGTATCTCACCTGGCAGGTATGTAGGAGTTGGGCTAGAGCTGGGGAGGGTCGCTACTCGGGTACCCCCCTGTCAAGTGAAGGAGATCAAACTGAGGCAGCACAATGGAACTCTCGAAAGAAGAACAAGGCTAGAGGAAGATCTGAGACAAAGAAATCTGACTTTTACCAGAGCTGACCAGAGGAAAACACAAAAACAGTCCCCCACTACCACAAATAATGCAGTTGAGTTTCCCACATTTGGGGAAATCACAGGGGTCAGCATACCCAGAATGCAATGAATGAACCTCATCCTGGGAGAACAGTCTTTATGACCATGGTATCTACTATGCAAAATAAGTATGATTTGGGATAGGGCTGGGGAGGGCCGCTGCTCAGGCACATCTCTGTCAAGTAAAGGAGATTCAACTGAGGCAGCACAAGGGAACTCTCATCTGGGGACAACAACTGCAGGGAGAACACATATTTTCAGATGAACATGGGAGGGCAGAAGGCTGCCTAATACTGAAGCACGCCCAAACAACAAACCAAATGCAACAACTAGTACAAGCATTCCTGGGGGAAGGTCTGCAGAAGACGGATTTGCATACGGTGATGTCATCCAAGCAGTGGGCCAAAGTTGGCTGGAACCCTCATCTGCATATGAAAAGAGAAAAGGGGTATGCAGGGCATGGCGGCCTTTTGCGGCGCTTGGATGACCCTTAGTTCGCATTAAACACCCCCACCCTCCTTCGGTGTGGGGCTCATGTTGGCCATGCCCCAGCCCCTGAAGCATTCAAGCTGATTTCTTGCAGCAGCTTGGCACTGTAACAGCTCCAGAGCTGCTCTGTAAGGCAAGTAAAAGGGTGTGGGCCCTGCAGCACTACCTGTAGTTTGCATTGTGCATTGGAAGGCACTTAAGAAAAGAGAAGTGGAAACAGACAGCAAACTAGGCTGGAGAGAGACCTGAGACAAAGAGATCTGAATTATACGAGAGCCGACCAGGGGAAACACAAATTATGCAGTCAAGTTTCCCACATTTGGGGAAATCGCAGGAGCAGCACACCCAGAGTGCAATGGGTGAGCCTTGCCCTGGGAGAAGCACCTACGTGATCATAGTATCTCACCTGGCAGGTAAGTAGGAGTTGGGCTAGAGCTGGGGAGGGTCGCTGCTCGGGTACCCCCCCTGTCAAGTGAAGGAGATCCAACTGAGGCAGCACAAGGGAATTCTCGAAAGAAGAACAAGGCTAGAGGAAGATCTGAGACAAAGAAATCTGACTTTTACCAGAGCTGACCAGAGGAAAACACAAACACAGTCTCCCACTACCACAAATAATGCTGTCGAGTTTCCCACATTTGGGGAAATCACAGGGGTCAGCATACCCAGAATGCAATGAATGAACCTCATACTGGGAGAATAATCTTCATGACCATGGTCTCTCCTATGCAAAATAAGTATGATTTGGGATAGGGCTGGGGAGGGCCGCTGCTCAGGCACATCTCTGTCAAGTAAAGGAGATTCAACTGAGGCAGCATAAAGGAACTCTCATCTGGGGACAACAACTGCAGGGAGAACACATATTTTCAGATGAACATGGGAGGGCAGAAGGCTGCCTAATACAGAAGCACCCCCAAACAACAAACCAAATGCAACAACTAGTGCAAGCATTCCTGGGGGAAGGCCTGCAGCAGATGGATTTGCATATGGTGATGTCATCCAAAGCAGTGGGTCAAAGTTGGCTTCAACCCTCGTCTTTATATGAAAAGAGAAAAGGGGCGTGCAGGGCATGGCGGCCTTTTGCGGCGCTTGGATGACCCCTAGTTCGCATTAAACACCTCCACCCTCCTTCGGTGTGGGGCTCATGTTGGCTATGCCCCAGCCCCTGAAGCATTCAAGCTGATTTCTTGCATTAGCTGGGCACTGTAACTGCTCCAGAGCTGCTCTGTACGGCAAGTAAAAGGGTGTGGGCCCTGCAGCACTACCTGTAGTTTGCATTGTGCATTGGAAGGCACAAAGTAAGCAGACGGGAGAAGTAAGGATAGTGCGCAAGGCCATAGAATGGAGCGGCTTAAGAAAAGAGAAGTGGAAACAGACAGCAAACTAGGCTGGAGAGAGACCTGAGACAAAGAGATCTGAATTATACCAGAGCCGACCAGGGGAAACACAAATTATGCAGTCAAGTTTCCCACATTTGGGGAAATCGCAGGGGCAGCACATCCAGAGTGCAATGGGTGAGCCTTGCCCTGGGAGAAGCACCTTCATGATTATAGCATCTCACCTGGCAGGTAAGTAGAAGTTGGGCTAGAGCTGGGGAGAGTCGCTGCACGGGCACCCCCCTGTCAAGTGAAGGAGATCCAACTGAGGCAGCACAAGGGAACTCTCGAAAGAAGAACAAGGCTAGAGGAAGATCTGAAACAAAGAAATCTGACTTTTACCAGAGCTGACCAGAGGAAAGCACAAACACAGTCCCCCACTACCACAAATAATGCAGTTGAGTTTCCCACATTTGGGGAAATCACAGGGGTCAGCATACCCAGAATGCAATGAATGAACCTCACCCTGGGAGAACAATCTTCAAGACCATGATCTCTCCTATGCAAAATAAGTATGATTTGGGATAGGGCTGGGGAGGGCCGCTGCTCAGGCACATCTCTGTCAAGTAAAGGAGATTCAACTGAGGCAGCACAAGGGAACTCTCATCTGGGGACAACAACTGCAGGGAGAACACATATTTTCAGATGAACATGGGAGGGCAGAAGGCTGCCTAATACTGAAGCACCCCCAAACAACAAACCAAATGCAACAACTAGTGCAAGCATTCCTGGGGGAAGGCCTGCAGCAGATGGATTTGCATATGGTGATGCCATCCAAGCAGTGGGTCAAAGTTGGCTTCAACCCTCGTCTGCATATGAAAAGAGAAAAGGGGCGTGCAGGGCATGGCGGCCTTTTGCGGCGCTTGGATGACCCCTAGTTCGCATTACACACCTCCACCCTCCTTCGGTGTGGGGCTCATGTTGGCTATGCCCCAGCCCCTGAAGCATTCAAGCTGATTTCTTGCAGCAGCTGGGCACTGTAACTGCTCCAGAGCTGCTCTGTAAGGCAAGTAAAAGGGTGTGGGCCCTGCAGCACTACCTGTAGTTTGCATTGTGCGTTGGAAGGCACGAAGTAAGCAGACGGGAGAAGTCAGGATAGTGCGCAAGGGCATAGAAGGGAGCGGCTCAAGAAAAGAGAAGTGGAAACAGACAGCAAACTAGGCTGGAGAGAGACCTGAGACAAAGAGATCTGAATTATACGAGAGATGACCAAGGGAAACACAAATTATGCAGTCAAGTTTCCCACATTTGGGGAAATCGCAGGGGCAGCACAACCAGAGTGCAATGGGTGAGCCTTGCCCTGGGAGAAGCACCTTCATGATCATAGTATCTCACCTGGCAGGTAAGTAGGAGTTGGGCTAGAGCTGGGGAGGGTCACTGCTCGGGCACCCCCCTCTCAAGTGAAAGAGATCCAACTGAGGCAGCACAAGGGAACTCTCGAAAGAAGAACAAGGCTAGAGGAAGATCTGATATAAAGAAATCTGATTTTTACCAGAGCTGACCAGAGGAAAGCACAAACACAGTCCCCCACTACCACAAATAATGCAGTCGAGTTTCCCACATTTGGGGAAATCACAGGGGTCAGCATACCCAAAATGCAATGAATGAACCTCACCCTCGGAGAACAATCTTCATGAAAATGGTATCTCCTATGCAAAATAAGTATGATTTGGGATAGGGCTGGGGAGGGCCGCTGCTCAGGCACATCTCTGTCAAGTAAAGGAGATTCAACTGAGGCAGCACAAGGGAACTCCCATCTGGGGACAACAACTGCAGGGAGAACACATATTTTCAGATGAACATGGGAGGGCAGAAGGCTGCCTAATACTGAAGCACCCCCAAACAACAAACCAAATGCAACAACTAGTACAAGCATTCCTGGGGGAAGTTCTGCAGAAGACGGATTTGCATACGGTGATGTCATCCAAGCAGTGGGCCAAAGTTGGCTAGAACCCTCATCTGCATATGAAAAGAGAAAAGGGGTATGCAGGGCATGGCGGCCTTTTGCGGCGCTTGGATGACCCTTAGTTCACATTAAACACCCCCACCCTCCTTCGGTGTGGGGCTCATGTTTGCTATGCCCCAGCCCCTGAAGCATTCAAGCTGATTTCTTGCAGCAGCTGGGCACTGTAACAGCTCCAGAGCTGCTCTGTACGGCAAGTAAAAGGGTGTGGGCCCTGCAGCACTACCTGTAGTTTGCATTGTGCATTGGAAGGCACTTAAGAAAAGAGAAGTGGAAACAGACAGCAAACTAGGCTGGAGAGAGACCTGAGACAAAGAGATCTGAATTATACGAGAGCCGACCAGGGGAAACACAAATTATGCAGTCAAGTTTCCCACATTTGGGGAAATCGCAGGAGCAGCACACCCAGAGTGCAATGGGTGAGCCTTGCCCTGGGAGAAGCACCTACGTGATCATAGTATCTCACCTGGCAGGTAAGTAGGAGTTGGGCTAGAGCTGGGGAGGGTCGCTGCTCGGGTAACCCCCTGTCAAGTGAAGGAGATCCAACTGAGGCAGCACAAGGGAATTCTCGAAAGAAGAACAAGGCTAGAGGAAGATCTGAGACAAAGAAATCTGACTTTTACCAGAGCTGACCAGAGGAAAACACAAACACAGTCCCCCACTACCACAAATAATGCTGTCGAGTTTCCCACATTTGGGGAAATCACAGGGGTCAGCATACCCAGAATGCAATGAATGAACCTCACACTGGGAGAATAATCTTCATGACCATGGTATCTCCTATGCAAAATAAGTATGATTTGGGATAGGGCTGGGGAGGGCCGCTGCTCAGGCACATCTCTTTCAAGTAAAGGAGATTCAACTGAGGCAGCATAAGGGAACTCTCATCTGGGGACAACAACTGCAGGGAGAACACATATTTTCAGATGAACATGGGAGGGCAGAAGGCTGCCTAATACTGAAGCACCCCCAAACAACAAACCAAATGCAACAACTAGTGCAAGCATTCCTGGGGGAAGGCCTGCAGCAGATGGATTTGCATATGGTGATGTCATCCAAAGCAGTGGGTCAAAGTTGGCTTCAACCCTCGTCTGCATATGAAAAGAGAAAAGGGGCGTGCAGGGCATGGCGGCCTTTTGCGGCGCTTGGATGACCCCTAGTTCGCATTAAACACCTCCACCCTCCTTCGGTGTGGGGCTCATGTTGGCTATGCCCCAGCCCCTGAAGCATTCAAGCTGATTTCTTGCAGTAGCTGGGCACTGTAACTGCTCCAGAGCTGCTCTGTACGGCAAGTAAAAGGGTGTGGGCCCTGCAGCACTACCTGTAGTTTGCATTGTGCATTGGAAGGCACAAAGTAAGCAGACGGGAGAAGTAAGGATAGTGCGCAAGGCCATAGAATGGAGCGGCTTAAGAAAAGAGAAGTGGAAACAGACAGCAAACTAGGCTGGAGAGAGACCTGAGACAAAGAGATCTGAATTATACGAGAGCCGACCAGGGGAAACACAAATTATGCAGTCAAGTTTCCCACATTTGGGGAAATCGCAGGGGCAGCACATCCAGAGTGCAATGGGTGAGCCTTGCCCTGGGAGAAGCACCTTCATGATTATAGTATCTCACCTGGCAGGTAAGTAGAAGTTGGGCTAGAGCTGGGGAGAGTCGCTGCACGGGCACCCCCCTGTCAAGTGAAGGAGATCCAACTGAGGCAGCACAAGGGAACTCTCGAAAGAAGAACAAGGCTAGAGGAAGATCTGAAACAAAGAAATCTGACTTTTACCAGAGCTGACCAGAGGAAAGCACAAACACAGTCCCCCACTACCACAAATAATGCAGTTGAGTTTCCCACATTTGGGGAAATCACAGGGGTCAGCATACCCAGAATGCAATGAATGAACCTCACCCTGGGAGAACAATCTTCAAGACCATGGTCTCTCCTATGCAAAATAAGTATGATTTGGGATAGGGCTGGGGAGGGCCGCTGCTCAGGCACATCTCTTTCAAGTAAAGGAGATTCAACTGAGGCAGCACAAGGGAACTCTCATCTGGGGACAACAACTGCAGGGAGAACACATATTTTCAGATGAACATGGGAGGGCAGAAGGCTGCCTAATACTGAAGCACCCCCAAACAACAAACCAAATGCAACAACCAGTGCAAGCATTCCTGGGGGAAGGCCTGCAGCAGATGGATTTGCATATGGTGATGCCATCCAAGCAGTGGGTCAAAGTTGGCTTCAACCCTCGTCTGCATATGAAAAGAGAAAAGGGGCGTGCAGGGCATGGCGGCCTTTTGCGGCGCTTGGATGACCCCTAGTTCGCATTACACACCTCCACCCTCCTTCGGTGTGGGGCTCATGTTGGCTATGCCCCAGCCCCTGAAGCATTCAAGCTGATTTCTTGCAGCAGCTGGGCACTGTAACTGCTCCAGAGCTGCTCTGTAAGGCAAGTAAAAGGGTGTGGGCCCTGCAGCACTACCTGTAGTTTGCATTGTGCGTTGGAAGGCACGAAGTAAGCAGACGGGAGAAGTCAGGATAGTGCGCAAGGGCATAGAAGGGAGCGGCTCAAGAAAAGAGAAGTGGAAACAGACAGCAAACTAGGCTGGAGAGAGACCTGAGACAAAGAGATCTGAATTATACGAGAGATGACCAAGGGAAACACAAATTATGCAGTCAAGTTTCCCACATTTGGGGAAATCGCAGGGGCAGCACAACCAGAGTGCAATGGGTGAGCCTTGCCCTGGGAGAAGCACCTTCATGATCATAGTATCTCACCTGGCAGGTAAGTAGGAGTTGGGCTAGAGCTGGGGAGGGTCGCTGCTCGGGCACCCCCCTCTCAAGTGAAAGAGATCCAACTGAGGCAGCACAAGGGAACTCTCGAAAGAAGAACAAGGCTAGAGGAAGATCTGATATAAAGAAATCTGATTTTTACCAGAGCTGACCAGAGGAAAGCACAAACACAGTCCCCCACTACCACAAATAATGCAGTCGAGTTTCCCACATTTGGGGAAATCACAGGGGTCAGCATACCCAGAATGCAATGAATGAACCTCACCCTGGGAGAACAATCTTCATGACCATGGTATCGCCTATGCAAAATAAGTATGATTTGGGATAGGGCTGGGGAGGGCCGCTGCTCAGGCACATCTCTGTCAAGTAAAGGAGATTCAACTGAGGCAGCACAAGGGAACTCTCATCTGGGGACAACAACTGCAGGGAGAACACATATTTTCAGATGAACATGGGAGGGCAGAAGGCTGCCTAATACTGAAGCACCCCCAAACAACAAACCAAATGCAACAACTAGTGCAAGCATTCCTGGGGGAAGGCCTGCAGCAGATGGATTTGCATATGGTGATGTCATCCAAACAGTGGGTCAAAGTTGGCTTCAACCCTCGTCTGCATATGAAAAGAGACAAGGGGCGTGCAGGGCATGGCGGCCTTTTGCGGCGCTTGGATGACCCCTAGTTCGCATTACACACCTCCACCCTCCTTCGGTGTGGGGCTCATGTTGGCTATGCCCCAGCCCCTGAAGCATACAAGCTGATTTCTTGCAGCAGCTGGGCACTGTAACTGCTCCAGAGACGCTCTGTAAGGCAAGTAAAAGGGTGTGGGCCCTGCAGCACTACCTGTAGTTTGCATTGTGCGTTGGAAGGCACGAAGTAAGCAGACGGTAGAAGTCAGGATAGTGCGCAAGGGCATAGAAGGGAGCGGCTCAAGAAAAGAGAAGTGGAAACAGACAGCAAACTAGGCTGGAGAGAGACCTGAGACAAAGAGATCTGAATTATACGAGAGCCGACCAGGGGAAACACAAATTATGCAGTCAAGTTTCCCACATTTGGGGAAAACGCAGAAGCAGCACACCCAGAGTGCAATGGGTGAGCCTTGCCCTGGGAGAAGCACCTTCATGATCATAGTATCTCACCTGGCAGGTAAGTAGGAGTTGGGCTAGAGCTGGGGAGGGTCGCTGCTCGAGCATCCCCCTGTCAAGTAAAGGAGATTCAACTGAGGCAGCACAAGGGAACTCTCATCTGGGGACAACAACTGCAGGGAGAACACATATTTTCAGATAAAAATCTTGGTCATGCTCTGGTTTCTCTTCAGAACGAACAAATCTTTCGCCTTTTACTAAAGATTTCCGTGGAGAGGAGCAAAACCGAGTTTTATCTCAATTTTTGCATGCCCCATCTTTTTGGGGTTTCTTTTATCGGTTTAAAGATAGAATGAGTGTGCTTTAATGAAAGCTCATTTGCATAGAAATGACAGTAAATGTTTGTTTCTTTTCAAACAGAACTTTCTTGACCATGCTACTTGCTTGAAAGATCTGGGAGCACATGGAATACAGTACAAACCATGCTTATAGCAAGGAGAAGACAGGTGAGAAATCTGCTTTCTTTCAAATTGGGCGCTCACTTTGATCTGAATGAGGACTGCTGGCACGGCACTCAGGCGACAGGTGGAATCTTGGTCATGCTCTGGTTTCTCTTCAGAACGAACAAATCTTTCGCCTTTTACTAAAGATTTCCGTGGAGAGGAGCAAAACTGAGTTTTATCTCAATTTTTGCATGCCCCATATTATTGGGGTTTCTTTTATCGGATTAAAGACAGAACGAGTGTGCTTTCTTGTTAGCTTTAATGTAAGTTTATTTGCAGAACAATGACAATAAATGTCTGTTTCTTTTCAAGCAGAACTTTCTTGACCATACTAATTGCTTGAAAGATCTGGGAGCACATGGAAAAGAGTACAAACCATGCTTATAGCAAGGGGAAGCCTGGTGAGAAATCTGCTTTCTTTCTTTCAAATTGGGTGCTCACTTTGAGCTGAATGAGGACTGCTGGCATGGCAATCAGGCGACAGGTGGAATCTTGGTCATGCTCTGGTTTCTCTTCAGAACGAACAAATCTTTCGCCTTTTACTAAAGATTTCCGTGGAGAGTAGCAAAACTGAGTTTTATCTCAATTTTTGCATGCCCCGTCTTATTGGGGTTTCTTTTATCAGTTTAAAGATAGAACGAGTGTGCTTTAATGTAAGCACATTTGCATAGAAATGACAGTAAATGTTTGTTTCTTTTCAAACAGAACTTTCTTGACTATACTAATTGCTTGAAAGATGTGGGAGCACATGGAAAAGAGTACAAACCATGTTTATAGCAAGGGGAAGCCTGGTGAGAAATCTGCTTTCTTTCTTTCTTTCAAATTGGGTGCTCACTTTGAGCTGAATGAGGACTGCTGGCATGGCACTCAGGCGACAGGTAGAATCTTGGTCATCCTGTGGTTTCTCTTCAGAACGAACAAATCTTTCGCCTTTTACTAAAGATTTCCGTGAAGAGGAGCAAAACTGAGTTTTATCTCAATTTTTGCATGCCCCATCTTATTGGGGTTTTATTTTATCGGTTTAAAGATAGAACGAGTGTGCTTTAATGTAAGCTCATTTGCATAGAAATGACAGTCAATGTTTGTTTCTTTTCAAACAGAACTTTCTTGACCACACTAATTGTTTGAAAGATCTGGGAGCACATGGAAAAGAGTACAAACCATGTTTATAGCAAGGGGAAGCCTGGTGAGAAATCTGCTTTCTTTCATTCAAATTGGGTGCTCACTTTGAGCTGAATGAGAACTGCTGGCATGGCACTCAGGCGACAGGTGGAATCTTGGTCATGCTCTGGTTTCTCTTCAGAACTAACAAATATTTCGCCTTTTATTAAAGATTTCCGTGGAGAGGAGCAAAACTGAGTTTTATCTCAATTTTTGCATGCCCCATATTATTGGGGTTTCTTTTATCAGTTTAAAGACAGAACGAGTGTGCTTTCTTGTTAGCTTTAATGTAAGTTTATTTGCATAACAATGACAGTAAATGTTTGTTTCTTTTCAAACAGAACTTTCTTGACCATGCTACTTGCTTGAAAGATCTGGGAGCACATGGAAAACAGTACAAACCATGCAGTATCACAAGAGCCTTTATTTGATCTTTCATGAAGATAGAGCAGAATTGAGGACACGTCAACAATTTCTGCCAAAGGTGGTTCATCTTTCCACATGGTGCCTTTGGCCACTGACACCTTCGTTGAGTCAAAGTCTCTGGCTGTGGTCAGAACTTTGAAAATTTATGTCACCAGAACGGTTCAGATTAGGAAAACAGAGGCTCTGTTTGTCCTGTATGCTCCCAACAGGATTGGGTGTCCTGCTTCCATGCAGACCATTATGCGCTGAATCTGTGGTAAGATTCAGCATGCTCATTCCACGGCAGGATTGCCGTTACTGAATTAGGTGAAGACCCATTCTACTAGAAAGGTGGGTTCATCCTGGGCAGCTGGTCGGGGAGTCTCAGCATTGCAACTTTGCCGAGCAGCTATTTAGTAAACACTTTTGCTAAGTTTTACAAGTTTGATACCTTGGCTGATGATAACCTCAAGTTGGGTCATTCGGTGCTGCAGAGTCGTACGCACTCTCCCACCCGTTCAAGAGCTTTGGTATAACCCCATGGTTCTTAATGTGACCCCAGCATCCTCTAGGTCGTATGAGAAAATAGGATTTTAATACCTACTGGTAAATCCTTTTCTCTTAGTACGTAGAGGATGCTGGGCACCCGTCCCAGTCCATACTGTGTCTGCAGTTATTACTTGTGGTTATACACATGTTGTGTTACGGTTCTGGTCAGCTTTTTGCTGCAATTGTTCATGCCGTTGGCTTGTGTTCTGTTGAATGCCACGTTCTGCGGCATGCTTAAGGTGTGAGCTGGTAAGATGCTCACCTTAGTTTAAAAATAAATCCTTTCCTCGAAATGTCCGTCTCCCTGGGCACAGTTCCTATAACTGGAGTCTGGAGGAGGGGCATAGAGGGAGGAGCCAGTTCACACCCTTTGAAAGTCTTAAAGTGCCCATGTCTCTTGCGGATCCCGTCTATACCCCATGGTTCTTAATGTGACCCCAGCATCCTTTACGGACTAAGAGAAAAGGATGCCCTTGTGTACTATCCTGACTTCTCCTCCCGTCTGCTTACTTTGTGCCTTCCAACGCACAATGCGAACTACAGGTGGTGCTGCAGGGCCCACACCCTTTTACTTGCCTTACAGAGCAGCTCTGGAGCTGTTACAGTGCCCAGCTGCTGCAAGAAATCAGCATGAATGCTTCAGGGGATGGGGCATGGCCAACATGAGCCCCACACCAAAGGAGGGTGGGGGTGTTTAATGCAAACTAGGGGTCATCCAAGCACTGCAAAAGGCCGCCATGCCCTGCATGCCCCTTTTCTCTTTTTATATGCAGATGAGGGTTCCAGCCAACTTTGGCCCACTGCTTGGATGACATCACCGTATGCAAATCCGTCTGCTGCAGACCTTCCCCCAGGAATGCTTGTACTAGTTGTTGGATATGGTTTGATATTTGATGGTGCTTCAGTATTAGGCAGCCTTCCGCCCTCCCATGTTCATCTGAAAAGATGTGGTCTCCCTGCAGTTGTTGTCCCCAGACGAGAGTTCCCTTGTGCTTCCTCAGTTGAATCTCCTTAACTTGACGGGGGAGGGGCTGCCCGAGCTGCCACCCTCCCCAGCCCTATCCCAACTCATACTTATTTTACATATTAGATCTCTTGATCATGAAGATTGTTCTCACAGGGTGAGGTTCATCCATTATATTTTAAAATAGGAAGGTACAAATTACATATTTGAATTGCATCTATGTGCTGGATTCAAATGCCCCCCCCCTTCCTTTCTCAATTGTGCCCGTCAGCAGCTATTCTAAGGTTGCTGCCAATGGGTGTGACACATTAATTTCTTCTGTGGGGTACACTGGACTCCACAAGGATTCACATTGGGGTGTAGAGTAGGATCTTGATCTGAGGCACCAACCGGCTCAAAGCTTTTGACTGTTCCCAAGATGCTCAGCGCATCCTCCTCTATAACCCCGCTTCCATGAACAGGGAGCTCAGTTTGTAGTTGGTGCCTTCAGTAGCAGGCCACTTAACAGGGGCCTGCCTCAGGCAGCCTATTCTTAGCTATTAATTTTGACAAGAAAAGAAGAACTTGTTTTATGAGAATCTACAAGGGCTGCAGCAGGCTAGGTCTAATAGACATCTTTACTGCAGCTTCATCACTCCCAGCGGCGCTGTATACTCCCGTGCCCTGGTTGCTGGGTCACTGCAGCGGAGGCTCCGGTTTCTTCCTAAGGTCAGTCACACACACACACCGCCCTTCCGGATCACGAGGCCGCTGATTAAGGGGAGCGTGGCCGTAGGGGGTGGGCCGTGTGCGCACTGGGGTGGACACTGATTACTGGGCAGCCGCTCCACTAGCCACCAGGTACAGTTAAGGAGCACAGGTCTGGGGGTTTTTCTCCTATATTAACCCAATTTTGTACTGCCCGCAGCGCATTGTGATAGGTAATAGGGCCTGATTCAGGTTGGATTGCAATCACAATAAGCGATCCAACTGCAAAAATTGCTAAGAGCATACGCATGTGCCTGCATGCGATCGCCTCTGCCTGTCAATCGGGGCAGGGGGGGAGAGTGGGGTCAGCAACACTCCATTTCCAAGTCAGGGATGGAGCAGTGCGGGGGCAAGGCTTCAAAATGGGGTCTGCAATGGAGGAGACACAGGGGGCGTGGTCACAGCGGCTGTATGACATCACATTCAGCCGCTGTGATCACAAAAATGGTGGCGGCTTCCTGCGCGCACATACAGTCTGCACCAGCAGGAGGCTACACCATTGTTTATGATCACGCTGAACTGCAGTGCGACTGCAATTACAGCATGGTCAAGAAGGGAGGTGTCATACTGGGTGGCCATGCCCTGTCACTGTGCAGGAGCCAGCACCGCTTACACACTAGTCCCCGGGTGCAGCACCCAACCCCCGGGACACCCGGAGCAACAAAATGTAGATTCAGGCCACCAGGCCACGCCCCTACCTATGAAATCATGCCTCCTTTTTACCATTGCGCTGCTTATTTGCACGCACTGCATTACAATCTCCCTCGACACCTCTCTGGGTGTCACCAGTGATAGTGACACCTCTGCCATGCTTGTAGCAGCTAGTCCAAAGATCTATGCCTCAAGCCCTGAGTGTTTGCCCTTGTGACTTGTTGATCATCATAGCGAAGCAGATGCTTACAGAAAACTGCAGGGGCTTAGATTGAAAATAAAAAAAATTGATGGGTATAAGGTAGAGAGGAGCGGGTTCGGTTCTCCGAGAACCGAATTCCCCACGAACTCCACGTGGTTTACACTGGTCTGAGGCAGGCTCGGTTGTTCCCGCCTGACTCGGAAAACCTGAACAAGGGAAAATGTCATCATCCCGCTGTCGGATTCTCGCGAGATTCGGATATTATATATAGAGCAGCGCGTTGCCGCCATTTTTACTCGTGCATTGAAGAGAGAGCGGAGAGGACGTGGCTATGTTCTCTCAGTGGAAATCTCAATATCAGTGCTCAGTATCAGTGGTTACTTATTGCTGCTCAGTAATACTAGTAGTGTGTCTCTCCTGCTCAGTGTCAGTTCTCAGTAGTATCCTCATCAGTGCTCAGTATCACTGCTCATTGTCTTGTGCTGCATTGTGGTGCTCAGCATACTACAGTACATTACTAATAGTCCAGTGCTGCATCTTGCTGCTCAGTGTCAGTTCTAGTATCCTCATCAGTGCTCACTATCACTGCTCATTGCATTGTGGTGTTCTGTATACTACAGTAATATAGTAACATATAGTAACATAGTTTTTGAGGTTGAATAGAGGCAAATTGCCCATCGTGTTCAACCTGTTTTAAGTTGTGATGATTCTACATACTTGCTGAATAATGTTTTATGACTAGTTAGCTACTATAACTCATGTTACCCCCGGATTAACCATGTTGATATTTTAAGTATTATAACCTTGGATAGCTTTTTCATTCAGAAATGTATCCATTCCTTTTTTAAATCCAATTACAGAGTCCGCCATTACCACCTTCCCTGGCAGGGAATTCCACATCCTGATTGCCCTAACAGTGAAGAAACCTTTCCTCCATTGCGTTCTGAACTTTCCTCCAGTCGCAGCGAGTGACCACGTGTTCTTTTAATAAATAATTCCTCTGATAACTCTTTGTTATGTATCTTTACATATTTGAAGATATTAATAATATCTCCTCTTAGGCACCTCTTTTCTAGTGTATACATATTCAGCCTAGTAAGTCTTTCCTTATAGTCCAGTACTTTTAGGCCTTTAATCAATTTAGTCTTCAGGATCTCTCGGACTTCCATGAGCAGCAGAGTAGTGCAATGGAAGGATGCTGGGCGCATAACCCAGAGGTCGATTAATCGAAACTATCCTCTGCTATGTGCATTTTTTTTTATAATTAAAGTAATCAAAAACTGGGATTGATATTTTGGCTCTTTTATTTTTACTTAAAGTACAATAACTTTTATCATTTTAATTTGTTTTAATAGTATATTGACAGCATTGTTTTCTTTAAAAAATCCACTTAATTTTCTTTACCCTATCACTGAAATGGTAATTGACAAAAACAAACTACATTGTCACCAGAAGAGCAATGCAAAATGTACAAGTGATATATTAAAATCATCTTCCATCTTGAATTTCAATGATGCATTGGGACAACAATTTTGTGAGAAACATCTTCACCCATAAAGAAAGATTTTCTTAATTCCTTATCTGTGTGCTGATTAGATATTACCTTGTTTTCACATTAAACAGACTTCCACATGAGAAAGCAGCAAGGATGCAGTAACGTTTATGTTTCCTGGTGTCAACCTGTATTATTTCAGTAGACATTGAAATGAGGATGCATTTTGCTGCCTTTCCAATGTAGCAAGTTTAATTCAGTAATAGGTGAAAAAACATTCCTACAAAGGTGTTAATCAGAGACTTGGCTTTGTGGACACTTTTCAGAGAGCAAATTTGTTAGCATAAAAATAAAGTCAGAAAATGAAGAGCTGTTTAATCACTCAATTGGACTTTTCTGCCAGCATAATTTTTTTTTCTCTGCAACCCACTGCTAAATTGTGCTTCCTAGCTGTTTTTTATAAAATCACTTAATCAAATCTAACTCTGATTACATCAGAGAAGGCCAGGTACCCTACACCATAAGAGGGGGTTTGAAATTTTGACTTGTCTACTTAAAGATCACCAAAATCTGATCACAAGGTCAATTACATCCCTGGGTGGGATTGAACCACCAACCTTTTGGTTAATAGCCAAACATGCTAACCGATTGCACCACAGAGACACCTCGTAAAAGTCCATTCTGACAAAGGCTAATAAGCATTCATCTAGAACGTTTCCTAGAAAAACTTTAAAAAGTCAATAATCTGGAGAGTTTTTGTAAGAAACACATTGCTACTTTCCCATGATGAGTGAGTGCTTCAGGATCTCTTGCACTTACATGAGCAGCAGAGTACTGCAACGGAAGCATGCTGGGCCCATAACCCAGATGTAGGCAGATTGAAACTATCTTCTGCTATATGCATTGTTTTTTGTTAATTAAAGTAATCCAAAACTGGGATTGATATTTTGGCTCTTTTATTTTTACTTAAAGTACAATAACTTTTACCATTTTAATTTGTTTTAATAGTAAATTGACAGTATTGTTTTCTTTCAAAAATCCACTTAATTTTCTTTACCCTATTATTAAAATGGTAATTGACAAAAACAAACTACATTGTCACCAGAAGAGCAGTATAAAATGTACAAGTGATATATTAAAATCATCATTCCAGCTTGAATTTCAATGATGCTTTGGTGCAACAATTTTGTGAGAAACATCTTCACCCATAAAGAAAGATTTTCTTAATTCCTTACCTGTGTGCTGATTAGATATCACCTTGTTTTCACATTAAACAGACTTCCCCATGAGGAAGCAGCAAGGATGCAGTGACGTTTATGTTTCCTGGTGTCAACCTGTATTATTTCAGTAGACATTGAAATGAGGATGCATCTTGCTGCCTTTCCAATGAAGCAAGTTTAATTCAGTAATAGGTGAAAAACCATTCCTACAAAGGTGTTAATCAGAGACTTTACTTTGTGGACACTTTTCAGAGAGCAAATTTGTTAGCATAAACATAAAATCAGAAAATGAAGAGCTGTTTAATCACTCAATTGGACTTTTCTGCCAGCATAGTTTTTTTTCTCTGCAACCCACTGCTAAATTGTGCTTCCTAGCTGTTTTTTATAAAATCACTTAATCAAATCTAACTCTGATTACATCAGAGAAGGCCAGGTACCCTACACCATAAGAGGGAGTTTGACATTTTGACTTGTCTACTTAAAGATTACCAAAATCTAATCACAAGGTCAATTACATCCATGGGTGGGATTGAACCACCAACCTTTTGGTTAATAGCCAAACATGCTAACCGATTGCACCACAGAGACACCTCGTAAAAGTATATACTGACAAAGGCTAATAAGCATTCATCTAGAACGTTTCCTAGAAAAACTTTAAAAAGTCAATAATCTGGAGAGTTTTTGTAAGAAACACATTGGTACTTTCCCATGATGAGTGAGTGCTTCAGGATCTCTTGCACTTACATGAGCAGCAGAGTACTGCAACGGAAGCATGCTGGGCCCATAACCCAGAGGTAGGCAGATTGAAACTATCCTCTGCTATATGCATTGTTTTTTGTTAATTAAAGTAATCCAAAACTGGGATTGATATTTTGGCTCTTTTATTTTTACTTAAAGTACAATAACTTTTACCATTTTAATTTGTTTTAATAGTATATTGACAGTATTGTTTTCTTTCAAAAATCCACTTAATTTTCTTTACCCTATTATTAAAATGGTAATTGACAAAAACAAACTACATTGTCACCAGAAGAGCAGTACAAAATGTACAAGTGATATATTAAAATCATCTTTCCAGCTTGAATTTCAATGATGCTTTGGTGCAACAATTTTGTGAGAAACATCTTCACCCATAAAGAAAGATTTTCTTAATTCCTTACCTGTGTGCTGATTAGATATCACCTTGTTTTCACATTAAACAGACTTCCCCATGAGGAAGCAGCAAGGATGCAGTGACGTTTATGTTTCCTGGTGTCAACCTGTATTATTTCAGTAGACATTGAAATGAGGATGCATCTTGCTGCCTTTCCAATGAAGCAAGTTTAATTCAGTAATAGGTGAAAAACCATCCCTACAAAGGTGTTAATCAGAGACTTGGCTTTGTGGACACTTTTCAGAGAGCAAATTTGTTAGCATAAACATAAAATCAGAAAATGAAGAGCTGTTTCGTCACTAAATTGGACTTTTCTGCCAGCATAATTTTTTTTCTCTGCAACCCACTGCTAAATTGTGCTTCCTAGCTGTTTTTTTATAAAATCACTTAATCAAATCTAACTCTGATTACATCAGAGAAGGCCAGGTACCCTACACCATAAGAGGGGGTTTGAAATTTTGACTTGTCTATTTAAAGATCACCAAAATCTGATTACAAGGTTATTTACATCCCTGGGTGGGATTGAACCACCAACCTTTTGGTTAATAGCCAAACATGCTAACCGATTGCGCCACATAGACACCTTGCAAAAGTAGATACTGACAAAGGCTAATAAGCATTTATCTAGAATGTTTCCTAGAAAAACTTTAAAAAGTCAATAATCTGGAGAATTTTTGTAAGAAACACATTGGTACTTTCCCATGATGAGTGAGTGCTTCAGGATCTCTTTCACTTACATGAGCAGCAGAGTACTGCAACGGAAGCATGCTGGGCCCATAACCCAGAGGTAGGCAGATTGAAACTATCCTCTGCTATATGCATTGTTTTTTGTTAATTAAAGTAATCCAAAACTGGGATTGATATTTTGGCTCTTTTATTTTTACTTAAAGTACAATAACTTTTACCATTTTAATTTGTTTTAATAGTATATTGACAGTATTGTTTTCTTTCAAAAATCCACTTAATTTTCTTTACCCTATTATTAAAATGGTAATTGACAAAAACAAACTACATTGTCACCAGAAGAGCAGTACAAAATGTACAAGTGATATATTAAAATCATCTTTCCAGCTTGAATTTCAATGATGCTTTGGTGCAACAATTTTGTGAGAAACATCTTCACCCATAAAGAAAGATTTTCTTAATTCCTTACCTGTGTGCTGATTAGATATCACCTTGTTTTCACATTAAACAGACTTCCCCATGAGGAAGCAGCAAGGATGCAGTGACGTTTATGTTTCCTGGTGTCAACCTGTATTATTTCAGTAGACATTGAAATGAGGATGCATCTTGCTGCCTTTCCAATGAAGCAAGTTTAATTCAGTAATAGGTGAAAAACCATCCCTACAAAGGTGTTAATCAGAGACTTGGCTTTGTGGACACTTTTCAGAGAGCAAATTTGTTAGCATAAACATAAAATCAGAAAATGAAGAGCTGTTTCGTCACTAAATTGGACTTTTCTGCCAGCATAATTTTTTTTCTCTGCAACCCACTGCTAAATTGTGCTTCCTAGCTGTTTTTTTATAAAATCACTTAATCAAATCTAACTCTGATTACATCAGAGAAGGCCAGGTACCCTACACCATAAGAGGGGGTTTGAAATTTTGACTTGTCTATTTAAAGATCACCAAAATCTGATTACAAGGTTATTTACATCCCTGGGTGGGATTGAACCACCAACCTTTTGGTTAATAGCCAAACATGCTAACCGATTGCGCCACATAGACACCTTGCAAAAGTAGATACTGACAAAGGCTAATAAGCATTTATCTAGAACGTTTCCTAGAAAAACTTTAAAAAGTCAATAATCTGGAGAATTTTTGTAAGAAACACATTGGTACTTTCCCATGATGAGTGAGTGCTTCAGGATCTCTTTCACTTACATGGGCTATTAACCAAAAGGTTGGTGGTTCAATCCCACCCAGGGATGTAATTGACCTTGTGATCAGATTTTGGTGATCTTTAAGTAGACAAGTCAAAATGTCAAACCCCCTCTTATGGTGTAGGGTACCTGGCCTTCTCTGACGTAATCAGAGTTAGATTTAATTAAGTGATTTTATAAAAAACAGCTAGGAAGCACAATTTAGCAGTGGGTTGCAGAGAAAAAAATAACATTTTAAACCTACCGGTAAATTTTTTTTCTCGTAGTCCGTAGAGGATGATGGGGACTCCGTAAGGACCATGGGGGATAGACGGGCTCCGCAGCAGACATGGGCACTTTAAGAAAGACTTTAGATCTGGGTGTGCACTGGCTCCTCCCTCTATGCCCCTCCTCCATACCTCAGTTAGAGAAACTGTGCCCAGAGGAGACGGACAGTACGAGGAAAGGATTTTTGTTAATCCAAGGTCAAGATTCATACCAGCCACACCAATCACACCGTATAACTTGTGATATACTACCCAGTTAACAGTATGAAAACAACATAGCATCAGTCCAAGACCGATGAAAACTAACATATAACCCTTATGTAAGCAATAACTATATACAAGTCTTGCAGAAGTAGTCCGCACTTGGGACGGGCACCCAGCATCCTCTACGGACTACGAGAAAAAGATTTACCGGTAGGTTTAAAATCTTATTTTCTCTTACGTCCTAAAAGATGCTGGGGACTCCGTAAGGACCATGGGGATTATACCAAAGCTCCCAAACGGGCTCCTGCGGATGACTCTGCAGCACCGATTGAGCAAACAGGAGGTCCTCCTCAGCCAGGGTATCAAACTTATAGAACTTTGCAAAGGTGTTTGAACCCGACCAAGTAGCAGCTCGGCACAGCTGTAGTGCCGAGACCCCCGGGCAGCTGCCCAAGAAGAGCCCACCTTCCTAGTGGAATGGGCCTTGACTGAATTAGGCAACGGCAATCCCGCCATAGAATGCGCCTGCTGAATCGTGTTACAGATCCAGAGAGCAATAGTCTGATTTGAAGCAGGGGTGCCAATCTTGTTGGCTGCATACAGGACAAACAGTGCTTCTGTTTTTCTGACTCTAGCCGTTCTGGCCACGTAAATTTTCAAAGCCCTGACCACATCAAGGGACTCGGAATCCTCCAAGTCACGCGTAGCCACAGGCACCACAATAGGTTGGTTCATATGAAAGGATGAGTCCACTTTTAGCAGGAATTGAGGACGGGTCTGCAATTCCGCTCTATCCATATGGAAAACCAGATAGGGGATTTTATGTGATAAAGCTGCTAATTCCGACACTCGCCTAGCGGAAGCCAAGGCTAATAACATGACCACCTTCCAAGTGAGATATTTAAACTCCACCATTTTAAGTGGTTCAAACCATAACCTTAACACCACGTTAAGGTCCCAAGGGACCACCGGAGGTACAAAAGGAGGCTGAATATGCAGTACTCCCTTCACAAAAGTTTGTACTTACTTCAGGAAGAGAGGCCAATTCCTTTTGAAAGAAAATGGATAAGGCCAAAATCTGAACCTTAATAGAGCCTAATTTTAGGCCCAAATTCACTCCAGTTTGTAGGAAGTGAAGGAAGTGGCCCAGGTGGAATTCTTACGTATGAGCATTCCTGGCCTCACACAAAGAAACATATTTTCGCCATATACAGTGATAATGTTTAGATGTCACGTCCTTCCTAGCCTTTATTAGCGTAGGAATGACCTCATCTGGAATACCCTTTTCCGCTAGGATCCGGCGTTCAACCGCCATGCCGTCAAACGCAGCCGCGGTAAGTCTTGGAACAGACAGGGCCCCTGTTGCAACAGGTCCTGTCTTAGAGGAAGTGGCCACGGATCTTCTGTGAGCATTTCCTGCAGATCTGGATACCAGGTCCTTCGCGGCCAATCTGGAACAATGAGAATTGTTCTTACTCCTCTTTTTCTTACTATTATCAACACCTTGGGTATGAGAGGTAGAGGAGGAAATACATAGACCGACCGGAACACCCACGGTGTCACTAGGGCGTCTACAGCTACTGCCCGAGGGTCTCTTGACCTGTTGCAATACCTCTGTAGCTTTTTGTTGAGGCGGGACGCCATCATGTCTATCTGGAACAGTCCCCACCGACTTGCAATCTGTGCGAAGACTTCCTGATGGAGTCCCCACTCTCCTGGATGTAGGTCGTGTCTGCTGAGGAAGTCTGCATCCCAGTTGTCCACTCCCGGAATGAACACTGCTGACAGTGCGCTTTGATAAAGCTAAATATTTATCTTATTTAAAACCCTTTGTGAGGTCTAAGAACACTGTACGCTATTTGCGTATGGAGTACTGTAAGGGTACGCTCGTTGCGTAACAATCGCTTAGCCGTGGTCGAGACGCTCAAGCGTCACGTTCGCTCACGGCCAAGAGATCACAGGCAGGCACGCTATTGGCTGCTGACTAACGTAATGGTTCGCTATAGCATAACGGACGCTGTATCGGGAGCGGGCTGCTCGAGCGATACAGACGCTCACGAGAATACGCTGTTGGTATCGGGCACACTTATAGGTGAGCGACTACCGTAATGCGACGCTATCAGCGTAGCGGACGCTCGAGACCACGAGGAGATCACGAGCGGCGCCGACGCTCACAATGTTAAACCTTTATGTCTAAACCACAAACAATGTAATTTGCTGTAAAACCTTAGTGTAGAGATAGGGTGTAAATGCAACACTGTATAACCTTATTAACTCAAAAGCTGTTCGAGCGTCACCGACGCTCTGAGAATACTTAACACTATAAGAAATACACAAATACCGTGCTTAGGGTCCAACGCCTAATATATATATTATGAATGTTATACTTGCAAAAGAATTAATACAATACAAGTCATACACTACAATATAACATAGACTAACTAACCAGGTAACTACACAGTAAATACAATACAAGTACGTTTAAGAGAAAATGAGAGAAAGAGAAGAGAGAGAGAGAAAGATATGGCCCATAATAACAAGAAAAGACAATATGATTACGGAGAAAACTTACGCACAAAGGAAACGATCGCATGCGCCTCTGGACATCCAGCTCCCGATTTTCAGCAATGATAACCGATGAAGAGTGAGTGCTGGATGTGATCGGCCTGTCTATTTATGCCCCACACACAATACAATTCAATGGTCCCTACAATCTCATTGTTCATTGGACACAGGAATTCGTCTTCGCATTATAACAAAAGGTCATAGGTTGATTCATACAGGTGGGCTGTGACTATTTCCAACAGCTCAGGTGGGAGGGAAACTGGGTTTCCCGCCGCATGGATAAGTAAGTGCAAATACAGTAAATGTTCATAAACTTCTTATGTCCATAACTATTCGCACGAGCGATTGATCCGCTTCAAACCAACACCGGAATATTGCTAATTAAATACTCTTCCGATGGATACTAAACACCACTGTATTACTCCTGTCTGACCCTTCGTATCAAACAATGAGGGATCTCTCTGTCCAGGAACATACTACATTAACTAAACTTTCAGAATCTATCAAAGGGACCATAATCTACAAAATGCATTATATGGTGAAAATATGTAACGAAAGAGTCGCCCGCTAGACGCACACAACCTCTACCGTAAATGTGCATACCGTGCGCCTGCGGGTGCCCGCAACAGCGAGTATGCGCACGCACGGTAGAGCGCACGCATGCGCAGCAGGGACACATATGAGGTGCAAATATGGCAGTGTGCATCGTGATATTTTTCTGACTTTGACAGTCCACCCTTTGGCAGTCAACAATAACTGCCACTTCCTAAAACATTTCAAAAAGAGAAAAATATATGTCAGGGGTTAATACATTTACATGGTTGGGTAGGGGAGGAGAGGAGAAGGTAGGAAAAGGGTATGACCTAGTGAGATAGCAGAAGCATGTGTGTATGAATCCATGTTTGGGGGGTCATGTATCATCGTGCCGTACGTGTTTTAAATCAAGCTTTGAGGTATTGCGAAGTATACATTTGAATTCCTTCTTATCCCGTGGTACGGGTCTGTGGATGGGCTGTCAAACTTTACCGAGCTTTTTTCGGATTTTGGTTGTAACAAAAATGGGGAGCACATTTTAGTTGATGATACATGAATGGGGGAATATGTGATTGCTGATATCTGTGCCTGTATTCCCTATACTATGTGTGTAATTACCTGAAGGTTGTAGAGATGAAGAAAATACATAGTTACGGTAAATGCAGTGGTATTCTATGTCAGGTTAATGAACATTCGTCGATTGAGGTCTTGTTTGGTGTCTGTTGAATGCAGTCTTCTTTGTGCTTTTGCCCATAAGGTGCGAGCAAAAAGCTTTGTCAATGTCCATAGATTTACAAAAGTGTTGGGCTAGAGTAATTTTAAAATTTCTAGGGAAACTGGGGATCTATGGCATAGTTCATCAAAAATCTGTGTATAAGGTTGTCAAAACTTCTTCTTTAATCCATCTGTTGTCTGTATATCGGCTCATCAAATTCCTCGTCCAAGTGGGTCTTTTTACCTCAGAGGAAAACGGAAAAACAGGTGAAAGAAACGGACCGTAGAAATCGCATTACAATTTCCTCACTCCTTAAACTCATCACCCTGGTACTTCGTTTGCACTTCGTTAAAGCCTGACCGCATCTAAATATCAAGCCAATCGTTATGATAACACCTAAGATACATAGGAGAAACTTCCCTACATCCATTATAACTCCTTGAGCCCATTCTCCTAAACCGGAGAACCAATTTCGCGGGTTCAACCATGACACCCAACTAGTCAGCTCATTACTCACAGCAGCAAGGGTGAGATTGTGTCTCCTGCGAAATTCCCACTTCAATTGGAGAATATCGTCCATCTTTTGGTCTATGACCTCGACCGGGTCCTCGGTACTATTCGTTATATATGTGCAGCATTTCACGCCGTACTGCGTTGCCAGTGTGACACAATATCCACCTGTTACTGCTGTGAGATAATTGAGAATCATTCTATGCTGAACTAGTTCTGTTTTATAAGCTTGAAGTTCTCTTCCAGTATACCTAAACGTGTCATCATACATTTCTGTGATATTGTCTAACAAATTTGCGAGCGCAGATATGTATTTATAATTCAACACTCCTCTGGCGGTGCGAGTGAGGTCTAACGCAAGTAGAAACTGAATCCCGGTGGATTCATGGATCATGTCAGAGGCCGGGTGCTCTGTTCTTTCTATCAGGTGCCGTTTAACTACGTGCTCGTAATGGGTGTGAGTATAAGGAGTTTGGGCAACACGGTGTATGTCTTTCATTTTGGCATGTGATACAGTCATTACCTCAGGCAATACTTTTCCAATATAACACAATCCTTCAGAGTTTGGGGCAAGCCACTTATACGCCTTCCTCCCGCATATGAAATATGCATCATCGGGGAGAACATATGGGACGGAGTAGGACATAACCATATTACACATTTTCCATGTGAAATCTCCTAACCCTAATTCTCCCATCTGTCTAGTACACGTATCAGCTTGTACGATATGTGCACAGTATCCTGGTGATACCTCTCCAACTCTCGTAATCCTACTTCCTAGGGTATACCTATACCGGAAAGATTTTCCTCTACTGGCTATGTGGCGTATAAGCTCTGTATCTGTCGGCATTCTATCTGCTCTATATGAAAAGGTCATGGTTTGGTTACTCCATGACACTTCCCAATTTCCCGGCTTTCGGGGATTGGAAATGTTAAAACATATGAGGGATCTATCCACATGATATTGGTGGAGCTTCAAACTAGGAGGACTGGAGATATTAAACCTCCTGTCCACCGGTCTCCCACCACTTAGCTCAAGTACCTCCCCTATCGTTAAAGGAAATGGTACTAGTCCTGATTTGCTATGACCTTGAGGTACTTGAGAGCATACCCAACAATCTGTTTGATTTAACACGCTACCCACTAAGGAGTGATAGTCACTCAAGGGATGCCGGTCCATGTGGATATTAAAACTGGATTGGCATTTCTTAATGCACCCATCCTCGACTACGTTGTCACAGAGCCTACAGATACAGTTTTCTTCAGCTAACAATCCTTCACAATTCCTTCTATTGTCAATGCTATCGGATCGTTTTCTGATACTCGCCTTTGCTTGTTGATTATGTTGTTCTCGGAAAACTACGCCTCCATCTCTGTCATCAGAACCCATTCCAGAACCTCTCTCGACCTCCATGGTACTCTCGCCGGAACAGACTGCTCTGGTCAACATCATGGTCAACAGGAAAATCCGGATCACAGTCTCTTGGGGCAAGTCCATCTTATAGGAGGAAACGAAGAAGAATGAGAAGGGGGGGAAAATAATTTGAGGGAGAGGGGATGGGAAGTTGGAGAAAAACAATAAAAGGGAACAGGGAATCGACAACTGCTTTTGATCTTGTGATTTTCAATGCTCAGGTGCCGCCTCAGTCCTCCTGGAACAGACACTCCAGTGATACAACGTCCTCTACCGTCTGTTCCTTATCACGGGACCTCTCTGGATCAGCAACCTTCTTACAATGGGACGAATGAACCCAAGTCTCTCTCTCGGCAACTTTCAATGCTGTAGTGCTAGTCAATAAGACTTGGTATGGTCCTTCCCATCTGTCAATAAGGCAACCTGAGCGTAGAAAATTTTGTATCATTACATACTCCCCAGGTTCAATGTCATGACAATTACTTTCTGGTAAATCAGGAATCACCAACTTCAAATTATTATTTTGATTCCTTAGCTGTTTACTCATATTAACCAGGTACTTTACAGTCACTTCATTGTTACACTTCAAATCATCCTGAGGGTTAATCATAACATGCGGTTGTCGACCAAACAAGATTTCAAAAGGGGACAGATTAAGAGGGGACCTGGGAGTGGTTCTGATGCTGTACAGTACAATGGGTAAAGCTTCTGGCCATGTCAATCCTGTTTCTGCCATAACTTTGCTCAAATTATTTTTAATAGTGCTATTCACTCTTTCCACCTTCGCACTCGCCTGTGGACGGTATGGCGTGTGCAGCTTGCTATCAATTCCCATCAACTTACACATTCCTTGAAAGACATCACCTGTAAAATGGGTACCCCTATCACTTTTGATAATTCTAGGAATACCATATCTACATACAAATTCCTGCACAATTTTCTTAGCAGTAAACATAGCGGTATTTGTGGCCGCCGGGAATGCTTCAACCCAATTTGAGAACACATCTATACAAACAAGTACATATTTCAAATTTCGACAAGGGGGTAATTGAATGAAGTCAATCTGTATTGCCTGGAAAGGACCGCCTGCAGGTGGGATATGAGATGGTTCTGTTGGTATTGCCTTTCCGATATTCTTTCTCAAACAGGTAAGGCATGACATTGCTCTCTTACTTGCATGAGATGAAAATCCTGGGGCGCACCAATATGCTCTTACCAACTTGCACATTCCTTCCTTGCCCAGATGAGTCAGCCCGTGAGCTGCCTCAGCTAAACATGGAAGATATGCTCTGGGGGCCACCGGTTTACCTTGTCCATCCGTCCAGAGTCCTGAGGACTCCTGGCCATATCCCTTCGCCTTCCAGACTGCCTTTTCCTGTGTGGAACACAAATTTTGCATTTCACACAACTTCTGTGTGTTGATGGTATTAAATACCATCAGTTGTGTGGTGTCTGTCTGTCTGGGGGTACCAGCTGCTAACTTAGCTGCTTCGTCTGCTCGGCTGTTACCAAGTGATACTGGGTCCTAGCTATATGTGTGTGCTTTACACTTGATAACAGCCACTCTGTCGGGTTCCTGTATCGCTGTTAGAAGCCTTTTGATGTGAGCTGCATGCGCTACCGGTGTACCAGCTGCCGTCATGAAATTTCTGAGGCGCCATAGGGCTCCGAAATCATGGACTACCCCGAATGCGTATCTAGAGTCGGTGTAGATATTGGCTGATTTGCCCTTAGCCAATTCACATGCTCTGGTTAGGGCGACCAGTTCAGCAACCTGGGCTGAGTGAGGTGGGCCTAGCGGTTCCGCTTCTATGGTGCCTTGGTCATCTACGACTGCGTATCCAGTACACAAGTCTCCCGAGTCTGACTGTCTGTGACAACTACCGTCCGTGTAGAAAGTTAGATCTACATTTTCCAGCGGGTTGTCACTGATGTCAGGCCTTGCGGTAAAATTTTGGGTCAAATATTCCATACAATCATGTGTGTCCTCCTGTGTGTTAAATTCTCCTTCCCCACCACTCTCATCCTCCACCCTTTGTGCCTGTCCAGGCACACCTGGGAGATATGTTGCAGGATTTAATGCACTGCATCTCCTTATGGTGATGTTTACGGGGGCCATTAGTGCCAATTCCCATCTTGTAAACCGCGCTGATGAGACGTGCCTGGTTTGGGCAGAATTTAGCAAGGCTGACACTGCATGTGGTGTATGAATTGTGAGGTTGTGACCTAGCACTACATCTTCGCTTTTCGTTACTAGCAATGCTATCGCAGCGACGCTTCGCAAGCATGTGGGGAGGGATCGCGCTACCGTGTCTAGCTGAGCGCTGTAGTATGCTACTGGCCTGCTGGCATCACCGTGCTTTTGGGTTAAGACGCCTGCCGCGCAACCAGCACTTTCTGTTCCGTACAGCTCAAAGGGTTTCCCATAGTCTGGCATACCTAATGCTGGTGCCTGCGTTAGGCACTGTTTAAGTCTCTCAAATGCCATCTCGGACTCGTCTGTATGCGAAATCCGATCAGGTTTGTTTGAGGAGACCATCTCCTGCAGAGGTAACGCTAGAATGGAAAACCCTGGGATCCAGTTACGGCAATACCCACACATTCCTAAAAATGTTCTGATCTGTTGCTGGGTTTTTGGCAGAGTCATGTCTCTAATTGCTTGAATTCTATCAGTGGTCAGGTGTCTCAGTCCTTGTGTTAGACAGTGTCCCAAATATTTTACCTTAGTTTGGCATAATTGCAACTTGTCTTTGGAAACCTTGTGTCCTGTGTCTGAAAGATGAAACAGGAGCTGTTTCGTATCCTTCAGGGATGCTTCCAATGAATCAGAACACAGTAGTAGATCATCCACGTACTGTATTAATACTGATCCACTCTCTGGTTGGAAAGACTGTAAACAATCATGCAAAGCCTGGGAAAATATACTTGGACTGTCTATGAAACCTTGTGGTAATCGAGTCCATGTGTATTGGACTCCTCTGTATGTGAATGCAAACAAATATTGGCTGTCAGGGTGCAGAGGTACCGAAAAGAAAGCGGAGCAGAGGTCAATAACAGTGAAAAATTTCGCAGTGGGAGGGATTTGCATAAGGATGACAGCTGGATTTGGCACTACGGGGAACTGACTCTCAACTATTTTGTTGATCCCCCTTAGATCCTGCACTAGCCGGTAACCCCTCCCCCCACTCTTTTTCACAGGGAAGATGGGACTATTGGCAGTGCTGGACGTTCTTACCAGAATACCCTGTTGTAGCAAGCGCTCTATTACGGGATACACTCCTAACTCCACCTCTGGCTTCAGAGGGTACTGTGGGATTTTTGGAGCTATCCTACCATCTTTTACTTGTACAACTACTGGAGCTACGTTTGCCATTAATCCAGTGTCCTGTCCATCTTTAGTCCAAAGTGACTCTGGTATCTGGGATGTCATTTCTTCTACTTTGGATGGAGTCCTATTTGTCATAATGGTATGTGACATTAATTTTGATGGGGAGTCTAACATGTCTCGCACTTCCTGAGCGTGATTCTCAGGTATGTCCAAGAATACACCTTCAGGAGTACAATAAATGACGCACCCCATTTTACACAATAAGTCTCTTCCCAGGAGATTAGTCGGTTCCGATGCAGCCAGCAAAAAGGAATGCTTGGTATGTAAAGGCCCTACTGTAATCTCGGCTGGTTTGCTAACAGGGTAGTGCTGGACTACTCCCGTTACCCCTATGGCTGGAATTGTCTTACCAGTGGTTCTCATGCCCACTGTCGAATTTATCACTGATTTGGCCGCCCCTGTGTCTACAAGAAAGTTTAATGATTTACCAGCTACATTGATTGCAATTTCAGGTTCATTCCCAAGGCTTGCAATCAATTTTACTGGCTGCAGATTACAGGTATGGCTACACCCCTATTGGGTATGGTGACCTCCCTGAATCCCGCTGGCAGCAACTACTTGTGAAGGGGTTAAATGGGAACTGCCAGGAGTTTGCCAGTCTCTGTTCGGGGGGTATCTTTTTGTTTCTCCTGCATGTGGCTCATAACTCCGTCTCTGCGGACCTTGCTCCCAATGTCGTGTGTCGTGTCGTTGTCTAGGGGGTTGGTAAGATCTTTGCGAATTTTTCGCTCTACAGTCTCGTGCTATGTGTCCCTGTTTATGACAAAAATAACATGTTACCACATTTGACTTACCCACAGGGTTTGGTGATATAAACACAGGCTGTTTTGTGGTCAGGGCCTGTATACTTACTGACATTAACTTATCACCTTGCGACTCCCTGTGTCTGGTGATATTCCGGTCGTGATCAATAGCAGCCTCTCTCAAAGTAGCCACTGACAGACCTCGCCAACATGGTTGCGTGGTCTGTACCCTTGTCTTTAATGCTTCTTTTAAACCATCCATTAGCACAGATACTGCTACTTCTTGATGGTTTGCATTGGTCCTAATGTCCTCTATGCCAGTGTACTTTGCCATTTCTAATAATGCCCGGTGAAAATAATCAGCAGCTGTTTCTGTCTCTTTTTGTTTAATGGAAAAAATTCTATTCCATTTGGCTACAGCTGGGAAATACTCCTTTAACTGTAAATTTATTCTTTTTACGTTATCTTTGTTGTACACATCTGTAAGAGGTACATCCAGATCCAATCCACAGTCAGCTAAAAATTGAGCTGAGTCGACATTGGAGGGTAAACATGCCCTCAGCAATATCTGCCAGTCTTTGTTATTGGGCTCTAAAGTGTTTCCTAGGTCTCTGATGTATTTTTGGCTAGCAACTAAGTCTTTTCTGGGGTCAGGGAATTCAGACACTATGGTCCTTAATTCCATTCTGGAAAATGGGATATACATGGCAATGTTCCTGATAGGAGTGACTCCTGATGTGTCAGTTTTCCCATTTGGAACAGCTATTACCCTAACAGGATTAAGTCTACTAACATCATTCTGTGTAGATTCTACAGCCTGTGGTGAAATGGTTTCAGCATAGTGTAAGGTGCCGTACTTACCCGTTGATACGACCTCACCTGTCCCTCCGCTAGGGGGCTTTGTTACTAATCTTATGGGTTGGGCCGTGCCTACTGTCGTTTCTGATATAGTGGCTGCTAGAGAGAGCGCCGATATTGTTGCCGATTCGTCCTCTTGATCACACTCCTGGGGAAAGTGAGTGCAAGAGATCCTGAAGCACTCACTCATCATGGGAAAGTACCAATGTGTTTCTTCATTGGTTGATGGAAGAAACATCATACAAAAACTCTCCACATTATTGACTTTTTAAAATGTTTCTAGGAATCGTTCTAGATGAATGCTTATTAGCCTTTGTCAGTATGTACTTTTGCAAAGTGTCGCGGTGGCGCAATCAGTTAGTGTGTAAGGCTATTAACCAAAAGGTTGGTGGTTCAATCCCACCCAGGGACTTAATTGACCTTGTTATCAGATTTTGGTGATCTTTAAGTAGACAAGTCAAAATTTCAAACCCCCTGTTATGGTGTAGGATACCTGGCCTTCTCTGATGTAATCAGAGTTAGATTTGATTCAGTGATTTTATAAAAACAGCTAGGAAGCACAATTTAGCAGTGGGTTGCAGAGAAAAAGAAAAATGCTGGCAGAAAAATCCAATTGAGTGATTAAACAGCTCTTCATTTTCTGGCTTTATTTTTATGCTAACTAATTTGTTCTCTGAAAAGTGTCCACAAAGCCAAGTATCTGATTAACATATTTGTAGGGATGGTTTTTCACCTATTACTAAATTAAACTTGCTTCATTGGAAAGGCAGCAAGATGCATCCTCATTTCAATATCTACTGAAATAATACAGGTTGACACCAGGAAACATTAACGCCACTGCATCCTTGCTGCTTTCTCATGTGGAAGTCTGTTTAATGTGAAAACAAGGTGATATCTAATTAGCACACAGGTAAGGAATTAAGAAAATCTTTATTTAAGGGTGAAGATGTTTCTCACAAAATCGTTGCCCCAATGCATCATTGAAATTCAAGCTGGAAAGATGATTTTAATATATCACTTGTACATTTTGTATTGCTCTTCTGGTGACAATGTAGTTTGTTTTTGTCAATTACCATTTTAATAATAGGGTAAAGAAAATTAAGTGGATTTTTGAAAGAAAACAATACTGTCAATATACTATTAAAACAAATTAAAATGGTAAAAGTTATTGTACTTTAAGTAAAAATAAAAGCTAAAATATCAATCCCAGTTTTGGATTACTTTAATGAACAAAAAAAAATGCATATAGCAAAGGATAGTTTCAATCTGCCTACCTCTGGGTTATGGGCCCAGCATGCTTCCAGTGCAGTACTCTGCTGCACATGTAAGTGCAAGAGATCCTGAAGCACTCACTCATCATGCGAAAGTACCAATGTGTTTCTTCATTGGTTGCTGGAAGAAACATCTTACAAAAACTCTCCAGATTATTGACTTTTTAAAGTTTTTCTAGGAAACGTTCTAGATGAATGCTTATTAGTCTTTGTCAGTATGTACTTTTTGCAAAGTGTCTCTGTGGCGCAATCAGTTAGTGTGTTCAGCTATTAATCAAAAGGTTGGTGGTTCAATCCCACCTAGGGACGTAATTGACCTTGTGATCAGATTTTGGTGATATTTAAGTAGACAAGTCAAAATTGCAAACCCCCTCTTATGGTGTAGGGTACCTGGCCTTCTCTGATGTAATCAGAGTTAGATTTGATTCAGTGATTTTATAAAAACAGCTAGGAAGCACAATTTAGCAGTGGGTTGCAGAGAAAAAGAAATATGCTGGCAGAAAAATCCAATTGAGTGATTAAACAGCTCTTCATTTTCTGGCTTTATTTTTATGCTAACTAATTTGTTCTCTGAAAAGTGTCCACAAAGCCAAGTATCTGATTAACATATTTGTAGTGATGGTTTTTCACCTATTACTAAATTAAACTTGCTTCATTGGAAAGGCAGCAAGATGCATCCTCATTTCAATATCTACTGAAATAATACAGGTTGACACCAGGAAACATTAACGCCACTGCATCCTTGCTGCTTTCTCATGTGGAAGTCTGTTTAATGTGAAAACAAGGTGATATCTAATTAGCACACAGGTAAGGAATTAAGAAAATCTTTATTTAAGGGTGAAGATGTTTCTCACAAAATCGTTGCCCCAATGCATCATTGAAATTCAAGCTGGAAAGATGATTTTAATATATCACTTGTACATTTTGTATTGCTCTTCTGGTGACAATGTAGTTTGTTTTTGTCAATTACCATTTTAATAATCGGGTAAAGAAAATTAATTGGATTTTTGAAAGAAAACAATACTGTCAATATACTATTAAAAAAAATTAAAATGGTAAAAGTTATTGTACTTTAAGTAAAAATAAAAGCTAAAATATCAATCCCAGTTTTGGATTACTTTAATGAACAAAAAAAAATGCATATAGCAAAGGATAGTTTCAATCTGCCTACCTCTGGGTTATGGGCCCAGCATGCTTCCAGTGCAGTACTCTGCTGCACATGTAAGTGCAAGAGATCCTGAAGCACTCACTCATCATGCGAAAGTACCAATGTGTTTCTTCATTGGTTGCTGGAAGAAACATCTTACAAAAACTCTCCAGATTATTGACTTTTTAAAGTTTTTCTAGGAAACGTTCTAGATGAATGCTTATTAGTCTTTGTCAGTATGTACTTTTTGCAAAGTGTCTCTGTGGCGCAATCGGTTAGTGTGTTCAGCTATTAATCAAAAGGTTGGTGGTTCAATCCCACCCAGGGACGTAATTGACCTTGTGATCAGATTTTGGTGATATTTAAGTAGACAAGTCAAAATTTCGAAAACCCCTGTTATGGTGTAGGGTACCTGGCCTTCTCTGATGTAATCAGAGTTAGATTTGATTCAGTGATTTTATAAAAACAGCTAGGAAGCACAATTTAGCAGTGGGTTGCAGAGAAAAAGAAATATGCTGGCAAAAAAATCCAATTGACTGATTAAACAGCTCTTCATTTTCTGGCTTTATTTTTATGCTAACAAATTTGTTCTCTGAAAAGTGTCCACAAAGCCAAGTATCTGATTAACATCTTTGTAGGGATGGTTTTTCACCTATTACTAAATTAAACTTGCTTCATTGGAAAGGCAGCAAGATGCATCCTCATTTCAATATCTACTGAAATAATACAGGTTGACACCAGGGAACATTAACGCCACTGCATCCTTGCTGCTTTCTCGTGTGGAAGTCTGTTTAATGTGAAAACAAGGTGATATCTAATTAGCACACAGGTAAGGAATTAAGAAAATCTTTATTTAAGGGTGAAGATGTTTCTCACAAAATCGTTGCCCCAATGCATCATTGAAATTCAAGCTGGAAAGATGATTTTAATATATCACTTGTACATTTTGTATTGCTCTTCTGGTGACAATGTAGTTTGCTTTTGTCAATTACCATTTTAATAATCGGGTAAAGAAAATTAATTGGATTTTTGAAAGAAAACAATACTGTCAATATACTATTAAAACAAATTAAAATGGTAAAAGTTATTGTACTTTAAGTAAAAATAAAAGAGCAAAAATATCAATCCCAGTTTTGGATTACTTTAATTAACAAAAAAAAAATGCATATAGCAGAGGATAGTTTCAATCTGCCTACCTCTGGGTTATGGACCCAGCATGCTTCCATTACAGTACTCTGCTGCACATGTAAGTGCAAGAGATCCTGAAGCACTCACTCATCATGGGAAAGTACCAATGTGTTTCTTCATTGGTTGCTGGAAGAAACATCTTACAAAAACTCTCCAGATTATTGACTTTTTAAAGTTTTTCTAGGAAACGTTCTAGATGAATGCTTATTAGTCTTTGTCAGTATATAGTTTTTGCAAAGTGTCTCTGTGGCGCAATCGGTTAGTGTGTTCAGCTATTAATCAAAAGGTTGGTGGTTCAATCCCACCCAGGGACGTAATTGACCTTGTGATCAGATTTTGGTGATATTTAAGTAGACAAGTCAAAATTGCAAACCCCCTCTTATGGTGTAGGGTACCTGGCCTTCTCTGATGTAATCAGAGTTAGATTTGATTAAGTGATTTTATAAAAAAACAGCTAGGAAGCACAATTTAGCAGTGGGTTGCAGAGAAAAAGAAAAATGCTGGCAGAAAAATCCAATTGAGTGATTAAACAGCTCTTCATTTTCTGGCTTTATTTTTATGATAACAAATTTGTTCTCTGAAAAGTGTCCACAAAGCCAAGTATCTGATTAACATCTTTGTAGGGATGGTTTTTCACCTATTACTAAATTAAACTTGCTTCATTGGAAAGGCAGCAAGATGCATCCTCATTTCAATATCTACGGAAATAATACAGGTTGACACCAGGAAACATTAACGCCACTGCATCTTTGCTGTTTTCTCATGTGGAAGTCTGTTTAATGTGAAAACAAGGTGATATCTAATTAGCACACAGGTAAGGAATTAAGAAAATCTTTATTTAAGGGTGAAGATGTTTCTCACAAAATCGTTGCCCCAATGCATCATTGAAATTCAAGCTGGAAAGATGATTTTAATATATCACTTGTACATTTTGTATTGCTCTTCTGGTGACAATGTAGTTTGTTTTTGTCAATTACCATTTTAATAATCGGGTAAAGAAAATTAAGTGGATTTTTGAAAGAAAACAATACAGTCAATTATAAGGGCACGGTCGTGCCCTTATATTAAGGCTGAATCGAACAAACGGAATTCTCCCATAGGGAACTTCTGAGATGGGGGCATGGTGTTTGAGGGGCTACACCTCAAAACTGATTGGACGTACTGAGCTGAAATTTGGTATGGACGCGTAGAATCGTCACCCGCTGCTGCAGGACAAATTTCAGGGCAAAATAATAAAAAATGAGGAATTGGGAGTAAGCTAAATTTCCAACTGTCAGTTTTTTTCTGCCACTCCCTCTGTGGCTTTTTGACAACGTTTTCCCATAGAGTGAATGAAGATTTTTTTGGGAAGGCATAAGTCAGGATAGAGGACGAATTAAGACTTGGGGTTTGTTTTACTAGATAGAGTATGCCCCAGTGTAGTGCCTTTTGGGGTTGTGGTTTTTCAGAAAGTTATAGGGTTTTTTTAATTAAGAGAAATATGCCCCATTATAGAGATAGGGCATTTCAATTTGTTGCGCCTGCGCAGTGACCGCCAGCAGGGGGTGTACAGAGAGTAGCTCTGGCAGTTGGGCACGAGGAGACAGAGCGGGAAGGAGTCACGTGGAGCTGCAGGAGGACAGCCAGCGGTTCCCGGCGTGTGAGTTCATTGAGGTCCATGAAGCGGGAGGAGATCGCCGGAGCTGCGTAGCACTGGGTGAGTTCTGTCAGGCAGCCCACCGCTGTGTACCCAGCTTCCACTTCTCCCCCGCGTGTCCGGCCACCCTCCCCTCCCGCCCGCCCGGCCACCCTCCCCTCCCGCCCGCCCGCCCGCTCGCCCGCCCGCTCGCCCGCTGTGTGCCCGGCCGCCCGCCGGACCTTCCCTGGTGGCTGCCTGCGTCTCCTCCCCGCGTCTGTAGTGCGGCTGGCAGTAGGAGGCGCCTCGGGCAGCTGTGTCCGGCCACTCCTCCCTCCTCCTCCTCCCGCTGTGTCCGGCCCTCCCTCCGTGCAGTATGCGGTATTTATCAAGGTCTCTATGGTCACCAGTCACCCCCCCCTCCCCCTCTCGCCCTCCCTGCTGTGTGTCCGTCTCCCTCCCCCCCCCCTGCTGTGTGTCCGTCGCCCCCCCCTTGCCCTCCCTGCTGTGTGTCCCCCCCCCTCCTCCCTGCAGTGTGTTCCCCCCCGCGCCCTCCCTGCTGTGTGTCCGGCCACCCTCCCCTCCTCCCGCTGTGTCCGGCCACCCTCCCCTCCTCCCGCTGTGTCCGGCCACCCCCCCCTCCCGCTGTGTCCGGCCACCCCCCCCTCTCGCTGTGTCCGTCCACCCCCCCTCCCGCTGTGTCCGGCCACCCCCCCCTCCCGCTGTGTCCGGCCACCCCCCCCCTCCCGCTGTGTCTGGCCACCCCCCCTCCCGCTGTGTCCGGCCACCCTCCCCTCCTCCCGCTGTGTCCGGCCACCCCCCCTCCCGCTGTGTCCGGCCACCCCCCCCTCCCGCTGTTTCCGTCCACCCCCCCTCCCGCTGTGTCCGGCCACCCCCCCTCCCGCTGTGTCCGGCCACCCCCCCCTCCCGCCGTGTCCGGCCACCCCCTCTCCTCCCGCTGTGTCCGGCCACCCCCCCTCCTCCCGCTGTGTCCGGCCACCCCCCTCCTCCCGCTGTGTCCGGCCACCCCCCCTCCTCCCGCTGTGTCCGGCCACCCCCCCTCCTCCTCTCTGCTGTGTGTCCGTTCTCCCCCCGCCCTCCCTGCTGTGTCCGTCCCCCCCCCGCCCTCCCTGCTGTCCGTCCCCCCCGCCCTCCCTGCAGCGCCTGACACACGCACACGCAGCGCCTGACACACACGCACACACGCAGCACCTGACACACACACACAGACGCAGCACCTGACACTCACACGGACCTGACACACACGCACACACTCACACGCAGCGCCTTACACACACAGACACGCAGCGCCTGACACACACAGACACGCAGCGCCTGACACACACACACTCACGCACCTGACACACACACTCACGCACCTGACACACACACACACACTCACGCACCTGACACACACACACTCACGCACCTGACACACGCACACTCACGCACCTGACACACGCACACGGCACGCAGCACCTGACACACACACACAGCACCTGACACACACACACGCAGCACCTGACACACAGACATGCAGCGCCTGACACACACACGCAGACATGCAGCACCTGACACACACACGCAGACACGCAGCACCTGACACACACACACACACACACACGCAGCACCTGACACACACACGCAGACACGCAGCACCTGACACACACACGCAGACACGCAGCACCTGACACACACACACACACACACAGCACCTGACACACACACACACACACACACACACGCAGCACCTGACACAGACATGCAGCGCCTGACACACACGCAGACATGCAGCACCTGACACACACATGCAGCACCTGACAGACACACACACACACACACACATGCAGCACCTGACACACCCACACACACAGACATGCAGCACCTGACACACCCACACACACACGCAGCACCTGACACACATACATACATACATGTGGCATTTAACGCACACACGCACAGCACCTGACACACAATCATATACACTCAGAGCACCTAACACACACATACACTCGCAGCACCTCACACACACTCGTATACACACGCAGCACCTGCCACTCACACATATATACACATGTAGCACCTGCCACTCCCACATACATGAACAGCACCTAACACACACATATATACATGCAGCACCTGACACACACATACACGTGCAGCACCTGACAGTCACACACATACAGATGCGACACAAACACATACACGCTCAACACCTGACACCCACGTGGCAGCTGACGCATACAAATGCAGCACCTGAGATACACACATATACACGTGCAGCACCTGAGACACACACATACACGTACAGCACCTGACACACACACACATGTATGTACACGCGCGGCTCCAGGCACACACATACGTACGTACACACGCGGAATTTAACACACACACACACATACACGTGCGGCACCTGACACACATGTACGAACACGCGCGGCTCCTGACACACACACACACACACGCGTGGCTCCTGACACACACACACATGTACGAACACGCGCGGCTCCTGACACACACACGTATATACGTATACGCACGGCACCTGACACCTACACGTATGTACGTATACGCACGGCTCCTGACACCCACACGCATGTACACGCGCGGCTCCTGGCACACACACACACGTACGTACACGCGCGGCACCTGACACACGCCTGTACGTACACACATGCACAGCACCTGACATACACACATGTAGGTACGCGCCACCTGACACACACACACACACGTACACGCACGACACTTGACACACACACGTACGTACACGCACGGCACTGACACGTATGTACGCGCACGGCACCTGACACTCACGTACATACTAGTGATGAGTGGGTTCGGTTCGTCGGAATCCGAACCCCCCGAACTTCACCCATTTTACACGGGTCCGAGGCAGGTTCGAACCTTCCCGCCTTGCTCGGCTAGCCCGAGCGCGCACGAACGTCATCATCCCGCTGTCGGATTCTCGCGAGATTCGGATGTCTGCATTCGTGGAAAGGGATCCCATGTGTAAACATGGGACCCCTTTCAGTCCGTCTGGTCCGGGTGTTCGGTTTGTTGTTTTGCCAAGTACGTGGATTTAGTCTGGAACCTGGATCAGGTGAGTATAATTATCTTTTATTTTCAGGTACCCGTGGATTCTACTTGGAGAAGAGGACCGACTGCTTCATGTCAACATAGGTAAGTATGGGTGTGTCGGCAGGTGGGAAATAAAGTTACATTTTTACGGTGTCTGTGTCCTGTTTTTATTTGGGTATTTTTTCCCCAGTAGAACTACAGGTACCAGCGGGCCCGTTTTTCTCCTGCATGCTGGTACTTGTGGTTCTCCAAGTACCAGCTTGCGGGGGAGGCTTGCTGGGACTTGTAGTACTACTAGAAAAAACAATATTATTTAAATTTTCTCAAGGCTATCAGCCTCCCATCCGCAGCCCTTGGATGGGGGGGACAGCCTCGGGCTTCACCCCTGGCCCTTGGGTGGCTGGGGGGGACCCCTTGATTGAAGGGGTCCCCACTCCCCAAGGGTACCCCGGCCAGGGGTGACTAGTTGGATATTTAATGCCACGGCCGCAGGGCACTGTATAAAAGTGACCCCCGGCTGTGGCATTATCTGTCCAGCTAGTGGAGCCCGATGCTGGTGTAAAAAATACGGGGGACCCCTACTCTTTTTGTTCCCCGTATTTTTTGCACCAGCACCAGGCGCAGAGCCCGGTGCTGGTTTTAAAAATACGGGGGATCCCCTGTCCGTTTTTCCCCCAGATTTTTAGAACCAGGACCGGCTCGAAGAGCCCGAGGCTGGTTATGCTTTGGAGGGGGGACCCACGCAATTTTTTTTCGGGTTTTTCACATTCCATTTAAAAAATAAATAATATTTTAAAAAATATATAAATAATACTTGTGCCTCCAAAAAAGACAAACCAAGTACCTAATCCCTTCTAATATAAATAGATATGCTATTACCAAAAAAAAAAAACTGCAAAAAAAAAACATGTTTTTAAATTTTTTTTATTAGATTCCGCCAGCAAAGTGTGGCGGATTGAAAATGACGAATTTACTGTTTAAAAGCACTGTTGTCGAATTTACAAACTTCAATTGAATATACTTTTGTCGAATTGCCGCATTTGTACCATTGCAGAAAAGTCGAATTTGTCAAATGTCGAATTTTAAAGTCGAATTTTGAAAGCGTGTAAGAATAGGCTCCGTCCCCTTCTACCCCTGTACCTTGCTCTCTCCTGTCTGTGCTCTCTCCCGTCTGTAGGACTAGGCCCCGCCCCCTTCTTACCCTCCTGTGACTGCTCTCTCCTGACAAGTGGACCAGGCCTGCCCCCTACACGCTGCTGGTGTCTTCATTGTTACTTGGTCTGGAGCTCCGTTGGGGAGAGAACTCACGTGAGCTCATTAAGAATGAGGAACTGGGATGTTTTAATTTTATTGTGAGTAGTGTAGTGTGGTGATGTAGTATGTTGTATGGGGGGTATAGTGTAATTATGAAGTGCAGCATATGGGAGGGCTGTAGCATAGTGATGTAGTGTGGCATATGGGTGGTGGTAGCGCATAGGCGTGCGTACAGGGGGTGCCTGGTGCGCACAGGCACTCCCTAATGTCCAGCACCGCTGCACGCCACGCTTGCTGTAGCACAGTGATCGCTGAGTGTGTGATCGGTGGAGCCTAGCCTGCAGCTCATTTCCGTACCTCCCACCACCGCTGCACCCGACCCCCCTCTGCCTGCTGCTAATACTATGCTGAGTGCATTCGTCGGCGGCCTCATTGGGGGGACTGGCGTCACCTTGCAATGTGACATGGTGATGTCCGCCCATGCTCTCCTCCCGCCCACCTGTGCTTTCCTCCTGCTGCGGTCTCTCAGTCCTAGTGTGCCGCGGCCGCCACACCACTGGCAGTGTTCCTCTAGGAGGGACTGGGAGCTGCTGGCAGACACATTCTGCTGAGACTTACTTGTCAGTGCGGGTTCCGGACGGCAGGCGGCGGGTGGGAGGGCAGACGGGGAGCAGGTGTCACAAGGAGTGTGTGGGTAACTAATTCACAATACTTCCGCTCAACGTGGCACTGCTGGTCCTTCATCTCCCATGTCTCTTCACCAGGTGGCGGGCGGCCCGGAAATTAAGTGATGTGTTGTGCAGCAGTCAGTGTGAAGTGACTGTGAGTAACACTGGTGGTGCTGATGATGCTGCTGCAGAATCTGGAAGCAATTAATTCATAAATATAATGTACTCTATCAGTGTTTCTCTGACGTCCTAGTGGATGCTGGGAACTCCATAAGGACCATGGGGATTAGCGGCTCCGCTGGAGACTGGGCACAAAAGTAAAGCTTTAGGACTACCTGGTGTGCACTGGCTCCTCCCCCTATGACAATCCTCCAAGCCTCAGTTAGATTTTTGTGCCCGGCCGAGAAGGGTGCACACTAGGGGCTCTCCTGAGCTTCTTAGTGAAAGTTTAGTTTTAGGTTTTTTATTTTCAGTGAAACCTGCTGGCAACAGGCTCACTGCATCGAGGGACTAAGGGGAGAAGAAGCGAACTCACCTGCGTGCAGAGTGGATTGGGCTTCTTAGGCTACTGGACACCATTAGCTCCAGAGGGACCGAACACAGGCCCAGCCTCGGAGCTCGGTCCCAGAGCCGCGCCGCCGGCCCCCTTACAGAGCCAGAAGCAAGAAGAGGTCCGGAAAATCGGCGGCAGAAGACATCCTGTCTTCACCAAGGTAGCGCACAGCACTGCAGCTGTGCGCCATTGCTCCTCAGCACACTTCACACTTCGGTCACTGAGGGTGCAGGGCGCTAGGGGGGGGCGCCCTGAGCAGCAATAGAAACACCTTGGCTGGCGAAAATACATCACATATAGCCCCCAGGGCTATATGGATGAATTTTAACCCCTGCCAGATTCCACAGAAAAACGGGAGAAAAGGCCGCCGAGAAGGGGGCGGAGCCTATCTCCTCAGCACACTGGCGCCATTTTCTCTCACAGCTCCGTTGGAGGGAAGCTCCCTGTCTCTCCCCTGCAGTTACTACACTACAGAAAGGGGTTAAAAAAGAGAGGGGGGCACTAATTAGGCGTAGTATAACAATACAGCAGCTATAAGGGGAAAAACACTTATATAAGGTTATCCCTGTATATATATTATTAGCGCTCTGGTGTGTGCTGGCATACTCTCCCTCTGTCTCCCCAAAGGGCTAGTGGGGTCCTGTCCTCTATCAGAGCATTCCCTGTGTGTGTGCTGTGTGTCGGTACGATTGTGTCGACATGTATGAGGAGGAAAATGGTGTGGAGGCGGAGCAATTGCCTGTAATGGAGTTGTCACCCCCTAGGGAGTCAACACCTGAGTGGCTGAGCTTATGGAAGGAATTACGTGACAGTGTCAGCTCTTTACAAAAGATTGATGACATGAGACAGCCGGCTACTCAGCCTGTGCCTGTCCAGGTGTCTCAAAAGCCATCAGGGGCTCTAAAACGCCCGTTACCGCAGATGGCAGATACAGACGCCGACACGGATACTGATTCCAGTGTCGACGATTAAGAGACGAATGTGACTTCCAGTAGGGCCACACGTTACATGATTGAGGCTATGGAAAATGTTTTTACACATTTCTGATAATACCAGTACCACTAAAAAGGGTATTATGTTGGGTGAGAAAAAACTGCCTGTAGTTTTTCCTGCATCTGAGGAATTAAATGAAGTGTGTGATGATGCGTGGGTTTCCCCCGATAAAAACTGTTAATTCCTAAAAAGTTATTAGCATCATACCCCTTCCCGCCAGAGGATAGGGCACATTGGGAAACACCCCCTAGGGTGAATAAAGCGCTCACACGCTTGTCTAAACAGGTGGCACTACCGTCCCCGGATACGGCCGCCCTTAAGGAACCTGCTGACAGAAAGCAGTAAAATATCCTAAAATGTATATACACTCACACGGGTGTGATACTGCGACCAGCAATCGCCTCAGCCTGGATGTGCAGTGCTGGGGTGGCTTGGTCGGATTCCCTGACTGACAATATTGATACCCTAGATAGGGACAGTATATTACTGACTATAGAGCATTTAAAATATGCTTTCTATATATGCGTGATGCACAGAGGGATATTTGCCGACTGGCATCAAGAGTAAGTGCGCTGTCCATTTCTGCCAGAAGAGGGTTATGGACAAGACAGTGGTCAGGTGATGCTGATTCCAAAAGGCATATGGAAGTATCGCCTTATAAAAGGGAGGAGTTATTTGGGGTAGGTCTAACAGACCTGGTGGCCACGGCAACGGCTGGGAAATCCACATTTTTACCCCAGGTAGCCTCTCAACATAAGAAGACGCCGTATTATCAGGCGCAGTCCTTTGGGCCCCATAAGGGCAAGCGGGCAAAAGGCTCCTCATTTCTGCCCCGTGGCAGAGGGAGAGGAAAAAGGCTGCAGCAAACAGCCAGTTCCCAGGAACAGAAACGGTGTGGGCCCGTCTCATAAATTTCAGCGTGCAGTGGGCTCACTCACAGGTGGACCCCTGGATCCTTCAGGTGGTATCTCAGGGGTACAAATTGGAATTCGAGACGTCTCCCCTTCGCCGTTTTCCTAAAGTCTGCTTTACCGACGTCTCCCTCCGACAGGGAGGCGGTATGGGAAGCCATTCACAAGCTGTATTCCCAGCAGGTGATAATCAAGGTACCCCTCCTACAACAGGGAAAGGGGTATTATTCCACGCTGTTTGTGGTACCGAAGCCGGACGGCTCGGTGAGACCTAATTTAAATCTGAAATCCTTGAACACTTACATACAAAGGTTCAAATTCAAGATGGAGTCACTCAGAGCGGTGATGGCAAACCGGGAAGAAGGGGATTATATGGTGTCTCTGGACATCAAGGATGCTTATCTCCATGTCCCAAATTACCCTTCTCACCAAGGGTACCTCAGGTTTGTGGTACAGAACTGTCACTATCAGTTTCAGACGCTGCCGTTTGGTTTGTCCACGGCACCCCGGGTCTTTACCAAAGTAATGGCCGAAATGATGATACTCCTTCGAAGGAATGGAGTTTTAATTATCCCTTACTTGGACGATCTCCGGATAAGGGCAAGATCCAGGGAACAGTTGGTAGTCGGGGTAGCACTATCTCAGGTAGTGTTGCGGCAGCACGGTTGGATTCTTAATATTCCAAAATCGCAGCTGATCCCGACGACACGTCTTCTATTCCTAAGGATGATCCTGGACACAGTCCAGAAAATAAGAATTTACTTACCGATAATTCTATTTCTCATAGTCCGTAGTGGATGCTGGGGACTCCGAAAGGACCATGGGGAATAGCGGCTCCGCAGGAGACTGGGCACAAAGTAAAAGCTTTAGGACTAGCTGGTGTGCACTGGCTCCTCCCCCTATGACCCTCCTCCAAGCCTCAGTTAGGATACTGTGCCCGGACGAGCGTACACAATAAGGAAGGATTTTGAATCCCGGGTAAGACTCATACCAGCCACACCAATCACACCGTACAACTTGTGATCTGAACCCAGTTAACAGCATGATAACAAAGAGATAGGCATTGGAAAATTCAGGGCTATAACAAGTAGATGAAGCACTAACAGGAGGCTTTAAAATTTTCATTCTAGTGTCTTTCGTTTGGGAGAAAAATGCAAAGGTACAATACAGCTTTTCCTTGCCGATATCTCTCTTTTGCAAAGAGATAGGCATTGGAAAATTCAGGGCTATAACGTGTAGATGAAGCATTAACAGGAGGCTTTAAAATTTTCATTCTAGTGTCCTTCGTTTGGGAGAAAAATGCAAAGGTACAATACAGCTTTTCCTTGCCGATATCTCTCTTTTGCAAAGAGATAGGCATTGGAAAATTCAGGGCTATAACGTGTAGATGAAGCACTAACAGGAGGCTTTAAAATTTTTATTCTAGTGTCCTTCGTTTGGGAGAAAAATGCAAAGGTACAATACAGCTTTTCCTTGCCGATATCTCTCTTTTGCAAAGAGATAGGCATTGGAAAATTCAGGGCTATAACGTGTAGATGAAGCACTAACAGGAGGCTTTAAAATTTTCATTCTAGTGTCTTTCGTTTGGGAGAAAAATGCAAAAGTACAATGCAGCTTTTCCTTGCCGATATCTCTCTTTTGCAAAGAGATAGGCATTGGAAAATGCAGGGCTATAACGTGTAGATGAAGCACTAACAGGAGGCTTTAAAATTTTCATTCTAGTGTCTTTCGTTTGGGAGAAAAATGCAAAGGTACAATACAGCATTTCCTTGCCGATATCTCTCTTTTGCAAAGAGATAGGCATTGGAAAATTCAGGGCTATTACGTGTAGATGAAGCACTAACAGGAGGCTTTAAAATTTTCATTCTAGTGTCTTTCGTTTGGGAGAAAAATGCAAAAGTACAATGCAGCTTTTCCTTGCCGATATCTCTCTTTTGCAAAGAGATAGGCATTGGAAAATGCAGGGCTATAACGTGTAGATGAAGCACTAACAGGAGGCTTTAAAATTTTCATTCTAGTGTCTTTCGTTTGGGAGAAAAATGCAAAGGTACAATACAGCATTTCCTTGCCGATATCTCTCTTTTGCAAAGAGATAGGCATTGGAAAATTCAGGGCTATAACGTGTAGATTAAGCACTAACAGGAGGCTTTAAAATTTTCATTCTAGTGTCCTTCGTTTGGGAGAAAAATGCAAAGGTGCAATACAGCTTTTCCTTGCCGATATCTCTCTTTTGCAAAGAGATAGGCATTGGAAAATTCAGGGCTATAACGTGTAGATGAAGCACTAATAGGAGGCTTTAAAATTTTCATTCTAGTGTCCTTCGTTTGGGAGAAAAATGCAAAGGTACAATACAGCTTTTCCTTGCCGATATCTCTCTTTTGCAAAGAGATAGGCATTGGAAAATTCAGGGCTATAACGTGTAGATGAAGCACTAATAGGAGGCTTTAAAACTTTCATTCTAGTGTCCTTCGTTTGGGAGAAAAATGCAAAGGTACAATACAGCTTTTCCTTGCCGATATCTCTCTTTTGCAAAGAGATAGGAATTGGAAAATTCAGGGCTATAACATGTAGATGAAGCACTAACAGGAGGCTTTAAAATTTTCATTCTAGTGTCTTTCGTTTGGGAGAAAAATGCAAAAGTACAATGCAGCTTTTCCTTGCCGATATCTCTCTTTTGCAAAGAGATAGGCATTGGAAAATGCAGGGCTATAACGTGTAGATGAAGCACTAACAGGAGGCTTTAAAATTTTCATTCTAGTGTCTTTCGTTTGGGAGAAAAATGCAAAGGTACAATACAGCATTTCCTTGCCGATATCTCTCTTTTGCAAAGAGATAGGCATTGGAAAATTCAGGGCTATTACGTGTACATGAAGCACTAACAGGAGGCTTTAAATTTTTCATTCTAGTGTCTTTCGTTTGGGAGAAAAATGCAAAAGTACAATGCAGCTTTTCCTTGCCGATATCTCTCTTTTGCAAAGAGATAGGCATTGGAAAATGCAGCGCTATAACGTGTAGATGAAGCACTAACAGGAGGCTTTAAAATTTTCATTCTAGTGTCTTTCGTTTGGGAGAAAAATGCAAAGGTACAATACAGCTTTTCCTTGCCGATATCTCTCTTTTGCAAAGAGATAGGCATTGGAAAATTCAGGGCTATAACGTGTAGACGAAGCACTAACAGGAGGCTTTAAAATTTTCATTCTAGTGTCTTTCGTTTGGGAGAAAAATGCAAAGGTACAATACAGCTTTTCCTTGCCGATATCTCTCTTTTGCAAAGAGCTAGGCATTGGAAAATTCAGAGCTATAACGTGTAGATGAAGCACTAACAGTAGGCTTTAAAATTTTCATTCTAGTGTCTTTCGTTTGGGAGAAAAATGCAAAGGTACAATACAGCTTTTCCTTGCCAATATCTCTCTTTTGCAAAGAGATAGGCATTGGAAAATGCAGGGCTATAACGTGTAGATGAAGCACTAACAGGAGGCTTTAAAATTTTCATTCTAGTGTCTTTCGTTTGGGAGAAAAATGCAAAGGTACAATACAGATTTTCCTTGCCGATATCTCTCTTTTGCAAAGAGCTAGGCATTGGAAAATTCAGGGCTATAACGTGTAGATGAAGCACTAACAGGAGGCTTTAAAATTTTCATTCTAGTGTCCTTCGTTTGGGAGAAAAATGCAAAGGTACAATACAGCTTTTCCTTGCCAATATCTCTCTTTTGCAAAGAGATAGGCATTGGAAAATGCAGGGCTATAACGTGTAGATGAAGCACTAACAGGAGGCTTTAAAATTTTCATTCTAGTGTCTTTCGTTTGGGAGAAAAATGCAAAGGTACAATACAGATTTTCCTTGCCGATATCTCTCTTTTGCAAAGAGCTAGGCATTGGAAAATTCAGGGCTATAACGTGTAGATGAAGCACTAACAGGAGGCTTTTAAATTTTCATTCTAGTGTCCTTCGTTTGGGAGAAAAATGCAAAGGTACAATACAGCTTTTCCTTGCCGATATCTCTCTTTTGCAAAGAGATAGGCATTGGAAAATTCAGGGCTATAACGTGTAGATGAAGCACTGACAGGAGGCTTTAAAATTTTCATTCTAGTGTCTTTCGTTTGGGAGAAAAATGCAAAGGTACAATACAGCTTTTCCTTGCCGATATCTCTCTTTTGCAAAGAGCTAGGCATTGGAAAATTCAGGGCTATAACGTGTAGATGAAGCACTAACAGTAGGCTTTAAAATTTTCATTCTAGTGTCTTTCGTTTGGGAGAAAAATGCAAAGGTACAATACAGCTTTTCCTTGCCAATATCTCTCTTTTGCAAAGAGCTAGGCATTGGAAAATTCAGGGCTATACCGTGTAGATGAAGCACTAACAGGAGGCTTTTAAATTTTCATTCTAGTGTCCTTCGTTTGGGAGAAAAATGCAAAGGTACAATACAGCTTTTCCTTGCCGATATCTCTCTTTTGCAAAGAGATAGGCATTGGAAAATTCAGGGCTATAACGTGTAGATGAAGCACTAACAGGAGGCTTTAAAATTTTAATTCTAGTGTCTTTCGTTTGGGAGAAAAATGCAAAGGTACAATACAGTTTTTCCTTGCCGATATCTCTCTTTGGCAAAGAGATAGGCATTGGAAAATTCAGGGCTATAACGTGTAGATGAAGCACTAACAGGAGGCTTTAAAATTTTCATTCTAGTGTCTTTCGTTTGGGAGAAAAATGCAAAAGTACAATGCAGCTTTTCCTTGCCGATATCTCTCTTTTGCAAAGAGATAGGCATTGGAAAATGCAGGGCTATAACGTGTAGATGAAGCACTAACAGGAGGCTTTAAAATTTTCATTCTAGTGTCTTTCGTTTGGGAGAAAAATGCAAAGGTACAATACAGCATTTCCTTGCCGATATCTCTCTTTTGTAAAGAGATAGGCATTGGAAAATTCAGGGCTATTACGTGTAGATGAAGCACTAACAGGAGGCTTTAAAATTTTAATTCTAGTGTCTTTCGTTTGGGAGAAAAATGCAAAGGTACAATACAGTTTTTCCTTGCCGATATCTCTCTTTGGCAAAGAGATAGGCATTGGAAAATTCAGGGCTATAACGTGTAGATGAAGCACTAACAGGAGGCTTTAAAATTTTCATTCTAGTGTCTTTCGTTTGGGAGAAAAATGCAAAGGTACAGTACAGCTTTTCCTTGCCGATATCTCTCTTTTGCAAAGAGATAGGCATTGGAAAATTCAGGGCTATAACGTGTAGATGAAGCACTAACAGGAGGCTTTAAAATTTTCATTCTAGTGTCTTTCGTTTGGGAGAAAAATGCAAAGGTACAATACAGCATTTCCTTGCCGATATCTCTCTGTTGTAAAGAGATAGGCATTGGAAAATTCAGGGCTATTACGTGTAGATGAAGCACTAACAGGAGGCTTTAAAATTTTCATTCTAGTGTCTTTCGTTTGGGAGAAAAATGCAAAAGTACAATGCAGCTTTTCCTTGCCGATATCTCTCTTTTGCAAAGAGATAGGCATTGGAAAATGCAGGGCTATAACGTGTAGATGAAGCACTAACAGGAGGCTTTAAAATTTTCATTCTAGTGTCTTTCGTTTGGGAGAAAAATGCAAAGGTATAATACAGCATTTCCTTGCCGATATCTCTCTTTTGCAAAGAGATAGGCATTGGAAAATTCAGGGCTATAACGTGTAGATGAAGCACTAACAGGAGGCTTTAAAATTTTCATTCTAGTGTCTTTCGTTTGGGAGAAAAATGCAAAGGTACAATACAGCTTTTCCTTGCCGATATCTCTCTTTTGCAAAGAGATAGGAATTGGAAAATTCAGGGCTATAACGTGTAGATGAAGCACTAACAGGAGGCTTTAAAATTTTCATTCTAGTGTCCTTCGTTTGGGAGAAAAATGCAAAGGTACAATACAGCTTTTCCTTGCCGATATCTCTCTTTTGCAAAGAGATAGGCATTGGAAAATTCAGGGCTATAACGTGTAGATGAAGCATTAACAGTAGGCTTTAAAATTTTCATTCTAGTGTCTTTCGTTTGGGAGAAAAATGCAAAGGTACAATACAGCTTTTCCTTGCCAATATCTCTCTTTTGCAAAGAGCTAGGCATTGGAAAATTCAGGGCTATAACGTGTAGATGAAGCACTAACAGGAGGCTTTAAAATTTTCATTCTAGTGTCTTTCGTTTAGGAGAAAAATGCAAAGGTACAATACAGTTTTTCCTTGCCAATATATCTCTTTTGCAAAGAGATAGGCATTGGAAAATTCAGGGCTATAACGTGCAGATGAAGCACTAACAGGAGGCTTTAAAATTTTCATTCTAGTGTCCTTCGTTTGGGAGAAAAATGCAAAGGTACAATACAGCTTTTCCTTGCCAATATCTCTCTTTTGCAAAGAGCTAGGCATTGGAAAATTCAGGGCTATACCGTGTAGATGAAGCACTAACAGGAGGCTTTTAAATTTTCATTCTAGTGTCCTTCGTTTGGGAGAAAAATGCAAAGGTACAATACAGCTTTTCCTTGCCGATATCTCTCTTTTGCAAAGAGATAGGCATTGGAAAATTCAGGGCTATAACGTGTAGATGAAGCCCTAACAGGAGGCTTTAAAATTTTCATTCTAGTGTCTTTCGTTTGGGAGAAAAATGCAAAGGTACAATACAGCTTTTCCTTGCCGATATCTCTCTTTTGCAAAGAGATAGGCATTGGAAAATTCAGGGCTATAACGTGTAGATGAAGCACTAACAGGAGGCTTTAAAATTTTCATTCTAGTGTCTTTCGTTTGGGAGAAAAATGCAAAGGTACAATACAGCTTTTCCTTGCCGATATCTCTCTTTTGCAAAGAGATAGGCATTGGAAAATTCAGGGCTATAACGTGTAGATGAAGCACTAACAGGAGGCTTTAAAATTTTCATTCTAGTGTCTTTCGTTTGGGAGAAAAATGCAAAAGTACAATGCTGCTTTTCCTTGCCGATATCTCTCTTTTGCAAAGAGATAGGCATTTGAAAATGCAGGGCTATAACGTGTAGATGAAGCACTAACAGGAGGCTTTAAAATTTTCATTCTAGTGTCTTTCGTTTGAGAGAAAAAATGCAAAGGTACAATACAGCTTTTCCTTGCCAATATCTCTCTTTTGCAAAGAGCTAGGCATTGGAAAATTCAGGGCTATACCGTGTAGATGAAGCACTAACAGGAGGCTTTTAAATTTTCATTCTAGTGTCCTTCGTTTGGGAGAAAAATGCAAAGGTACAATACAGTTTTTCCTTGCCGATATCTCTCTTTGGCAAAGAGATAGGCATTGGAAAATTAAGGGCTATAACGTGTAGATGAAGCACTAACAGGAGGCTTTAAAATTTTCATTCTAGTGTCTTTCGTTTGGGAGAAAAATGCAAAGGTACAATACAGTTTTTCCTTGCCGATATCTCTCTTTGGCAAAGAGATAGGCATTGGAAAATTCAGGGCTATAACGCGTAGATGAAGCACTAACAGGAGGCTTTAAAATTTTCATTCTAGTGTCTTTCGTTTGGGAGAAAAATGCAAAGGTACAATACAGCTTTTCCTTGCCAATATCTCTCTTTTGCAAAGAGCTAGGCATTGGAAAATGCAGGGCTATAACGTGTAGATGAAGCACTAACAGGAGGCTTTAAAATTTTCATTCTAGTGTCTTTCGTTTGGGAGAAAAATGCAAAGGTACAATACAGTTTTTCCTTGCCGATATCTCTCTTTGGCAAAGAGATAGGCATTGGAAAATTCAGGGCTATAACGCGTAGATGAAGCACTAACAGGAGGCTTTAAAATTTTCATTCTAGTGTCTTTCGTTTGGGAGAAAAATGCAAAAGTACAATGCAGCTTTTCCTTGCCGATATCTCTCTTTTGCAAAGAGATAGCAATTGGAAAATGCAGGGCTATAACGTGTAGATGAAGCACTAACAGGAGGCTTTAAAATTTTCATTCTAGTGTCTTTCGTTTGGGAGAAAAATGCAAAGGTACAATACAGATTTTCCTTGCCGATATCTCTCTTTTGCAAAGAGCTAGGCATTGGAAAATTCAGGGCTATAACGTGTAGATGAAGCACTAACAGGAGGCTTTAAAATTTTCATTCTAGTGTCCTTCGTTTGGGAGAAAAATGCAAAGGTACAATACAGCTTTTCCTTGCCAATATCTCTCTTTTGCAAAGAGCTAGGCATTGGAAAATTCAGGGCTATACCGTGTAGATGAAGCACTAATAGGAGGCTTTTAAATTTTCATTCTAGTGTCCTTCGTTTGGGAGAAAAATGCAAAGGTACAATACAGCTTTTCCTTGCCGATATCTCTCTTTTGCAAAGAGATAGGCATTGGAAAATGCAGGGCTATAACGTGTAGATGAAGCACTAACAGGAGGCTTTAAAATTTTCATTCTAGTGTCTTTCGTTTGGGAGAAAAATGCAAAGGTACAATACAGCATTTCCTTGCCGATATCTCTCTTTTGTAAAGAGATAGGCATTGGAAAATTCAGGGCTATTACGTGTAGATGAAGCACTAACAGGAGGCTTTAAAATTTTAATTCTAGTGTCTTTCGTTTGGGAGAAAAATGCAAAGGTACAATACAGTTTTTCCTTGCCGATATCTCTCTTTGGCAAAGAGATAGGCATTGGAAAATTCAGGGCTATAACGTGTAGATGAAGCACTAACAGGAGGCTTTAAAATTTTCATTCTAGTGTCTTTCGTTTGGGAGAAAAATGCAAAGGTACAGTACAGCTTTTCCTTGCCGATATCTCTCTTTTGCAAAGAGATAGGCATTGGAAAATTCAGGGCTATAACGTGTAGATGAAGCACTAACAGGAGGCTTTAAAATTTTCATTCTAGTGTCTTTCGTTTGGGAGAAAAATGCAAAGGTACAATACAGCATTTCCTTGCCGATATCTCTCTGTTGTAAAGAGATAGGCATTGGAAAATTCAGGGCTATTACGTGTAGATGAAGCACTAACAGGAGGCTTTAAAATTTTCATTCTAGTGTCTTTCGTTTGGGAGAAAAATGCAAAAGTACAATGCAGCTTTTCCTTGCCGATATCTCTCTTTTGCAAAGAGATAGGCATTGGAAAATGCAGGGCTATAACGTGTAGATGAAGCACTAACAGGAGGCTTTAAAATTTTCATTCTAGTGTCTTTCGTTTGGGAGAAAAATGCAAAGGTATAATACAGCATTTCCTTGCCGATATCTCTCTTTTGCAAAGAGATAGGCATTGGAAAATTCAGGGCTATAACGTGTAGATGAAGCACTAACAGGAGGCTTTAAAATTTTCATTCTAGTGTCTTTCGTTTGGGAGAAAAATGCAAAGGTACAATACAGCTTTTCCTTGCCGATATCTCTCTTTTGCAAAGAGATAGGAATTGGAAAATTCAGGGCTATAACGTGTAGATGAAGCACTAACAGGAGGCTTTAAAATTTTCATTCTAGTGTCCTTCGTTTGGGAGAAAAATGCAAAGGTACAATACAGCTTTTCCTTGCCGATATCTCTCTTTTGCAAAGAGATAGGCATTGGAAAATTCAGGGCTATAACGTGTAGATGAAGCATTAACAGTAGGCTTTAAAATTTTCATTCTAGTGTCTTTCGTTTGGGAGAAAAATGCAAAGGTACAATACAGCTTTTCCTTGCCAATATCTCTCTTTTGCAAAGAGCTAGGCATTGGAAAATTCAGGGCTATAACGTGTAGATGAAGCACTAACAGGAGGCTTTAAAATTTTCATTCTAGTGTCTTTCGTTTAGGAGAAAAATGCAAAGGTACAATACAGTTTTTCCTTGCCAATATATCTCTTTTGCAAAGAGATAGGCATTGGAAAATTCAGGGCTATAACGTGCAGATGAAGCACTAACAGGAGGCTTTAAAATTTTCATTCTAGTGTCCTTCGTTTGGGAGAAAAATGCAAAGGTACAATACAGCTTTTCCTTGCCAATATCTCTCTTTTGCAAAGAGCTAGGCATTGGAAAATTCAGGGCTATACCGTGTAGATGAAGCACTAACAGGAGGCTTTTAAATTTTCATTCTAGTGTCCTTCGTTTGGGAGAAAAATGCAAAGGTACAATACAGCTTTTCCTTGCCGATATCTCTCTTTTGCAAAGAGATAGGCATTGGAAAATTCAGGGCTATAACGTGTAGATGAAGCCCTAACAGGAGGCTTTAAAATTTTCATTCTAGTGTCTTTCGTTTGGGAGAAAAATGCAAAGGTACAATACAGCTTTTCCTTGCCGATATCTCTCTTTTGCAAAGAGATAGGCATTGGAAAATTCAGGGCTATAACGTGTAGATGAAGCACTAACAGGAGGCTTTAAAATTTTCATTCTAGTGTCTTTCGTTTGGGAGAAAAATGCAAAGGTACAATACAGCTTTTCCTTGCCGATATCTCTCTTTTGCAAAGAGATAGGCATTGGAAAATTCAGGGCTATAACGTGTAGATGAAGCACTAACAGGAGGCTTTAAAATTTTCATTCTAGTGTCTTTCGTTTGGGAGAAAAATGCAAAAGTACAATGCTGCTTTTCCTTGCCGATATCTCTCTTTTGCAAAGAGATAGGCATTTGAAAATGCAGGGCTATAACGTGTAGATGAAGCACTAACAGGAGGCTTTAAAATTTTCATTCTAGTGTCTTTCGTTTGAGAGAAAAAATGCAAAGGTACAATACAGCTTTTCCTTGCCAATATCTCTCTTTTGCAAAGAGCTAGGCATTGGAAAATTCAGGGCTATACCGTGTAGATGAAGCACTAACAGGAGGCTTTTAAATTTTCATTCTAGTGTCCTTCGTTTGGGAGAAAAATGCAAAGGTACAATACAGTTTTTCCTTGCCGATATCTCTCTTTGGCAAAGAGATAGGCATTGGAAAATTAAGGGCTATAACGTGTAGATGAAGCACTAACAGGAGGCTTTAAAATTTTCATTCTAGTGTCTTTCGTTTGGGAGAAAAATGCAAAGGTACAATACAGTTTTTCCTTGCCGATATCTCTCTTTGGCAAAGAGATAGGCATTGGAAAATTCAGGGCTATAACGCGTAGATGAAGCACTAACAGGAGGCTTTAAAATTTTCATTCTAGTGTCTTTCGTTTGGGAGAAAAATGCAAAGGTACAATACAGCTTTTCCTTGCCAATATCTCTCTTTTGCAAAGAGCTAGGCATTGGAAAATGCAGGGCTATAACGTGTAGATGAAGCACTAACAGGAGGCTTTAAAATTTTCATTCTAGTGTCTTTCGTTTGGGAGAAAAATGCAAAGGTACAATACAGTTTTTCCTTGCCGATATCTCTCTTTGGCAAAGAGATAGGCATTGGAAAATTCAGGGCTATAACGCGTAGATGAAGCACTAACAGGAGGCTTTAAAATTTTCATTCTAGTGTCTTTCGTTTGGGAGAAAAATGCAAAAGTACAATGCAGCTTTTCCTTGCCGATATCTCTCTTTTGCAAAGAGATAGCAATTGGAAAATGCAGGGCTATAACGTGTAGATGAAGCACTAACAGGAGGCTTTAAAATTTTCATTCTAGTGTCTTTCGTTTGGGAGAAAAATGCAAAGGTACAATACAGATTTTCCTTGCCGATATCTCTCTTTTGCAAAGAGCTAGGCATTGGAAAATTCAGGGCTATAACGTGTAGATGAAGCACTAACAGGAGGCTTTAAAATTTTCATTCTAGTGTCCTTCGTTTGGGAGAAAAATGCAAAGGTACAATACAGCTTTTCCTTGCCAATATCTCTCTTTTGCAAAGAGCTAGGCATTGGAAAATTCAGGGCTATACCGTGTAGATGAAGCACTAATAGGAGGCTTTTAAATTTTCATTCTAGTGTCCTTCGTTTGGGAGAAAAATGCAAAGGTACAATACAGCTTTTCCTTGCCGATATCTCTCTTTTGCAAAGAGATAGGCATTGGAAAATTCAGGGCTATAACGTGTAGATGAAGCACTAACAGGAGGCTTTAAAATTTTCATTCTAGTGTCTTTCGTTTGGGAGAAAAATGCAAAGGTACAATACAGCTTTTCCTTGCCGATATCTCTCTTTTGCAAAGAGCTAGGCATTGGAAAATTCAGGGCTATAACGTGTAGATGAAGCACTAACAGTAGGCTTTAAAATTTTAATTCTAGTGTCTTTCGTTTGGGAGAAAAATGCAAAGGTACAATACAGCTTTTCCTTGCCAATATCTCTCTTTTGCAAAGAGCTAGGCATTGGAAAATTCAGGGCTATACCGTGTAGATGAAGCACTAACAGGAGGCTTTTAAATTTTCATTCTAGTGTCCTTCGTTTGGGAGAAAAATGCAAAGGTACAATACAGCTTTTCCTTGCCGATATCTTTCTTTTGCAAAGAGATAGGCATTGGAAAATTCAGGGCTATAACGTGTAGATGAAGCACTAACAGGAGGCTTTAAAATTTTAATTCTAGTGTCTTTCGTTTGGGAGAAAAATGCAAAGGTACAATACAGTTTTTCCTTGCCGATATCTCTCTTTGGCAAAGAGATAGGCATTGGAAAATTCAGGGCTATAACGTGTAGATGAAGCACTAACAGGAGGCTTTAAAATTTTCATTCTAGTGTCTATCGTTTGGGAGAAAAATGCAAAGGTACAATACAGTTTTTCCTTGCCGATATCTCTATTTGGCAAAGAGATAGGCATTGGAAAATTCAGGGCTATAACGCGTAGATGAAGCACTAACAGGAGGCTTTAAAATTTTCATTCTAGTGTCTTTCGTTTGGGAGAAAAATGCAAAGGTACAATACAGCTTTTCCTTGCCAATATCTCTCTTTTGCAAAGAGCTAGGCATTGGAAAATGTAGGGCTATAACGTGTAGATGAAGCACTAACAGGAGGCTTTAAAATTTTCATTCTAGTGTCTTTCGTTTGGGAGAAAAATGCAAAAGTACAATGCAGCTTTTCCTTGCCGATATCTCTCTTTTGCAAAGAGATAGGCATTGGAAAATGCAGGGCTATAACGTGTAGATGAAGCACTAACAGGAGGCTTTAAAATTTTCATTCTAGTGTCTTTCGTTTGGGAGAAAAATGCAAAGGTACAATACAGCATTTCCTTGCCGATATCTCTCTTTTGCACTGCTTGGATGACATCACCGTATGCAAATCCGTCTTCTGCAGAACTTCCCCCAGGAATGCTTGCACTAGTTGTTGCATTTGGTTTGTTGTTTGGGGGTGCTTCAGTATTAGGCAGCCTTCTGCCCTCCCATGTTCATCTGAAAATATGTGTTCTCCCTGCAGTTGTTGTCCCCAGATGAGAGTTCCCTTGTGCTGCCTCAGTTGAATCTCCTTTACTTGACAGAGATGTGCATGAGCAGCGGCCCTCCCCAGCCCTATTCCAAATCATACTTATTTTGCATAGGAGATACCATGGTCATGAAGATTGTTCTCCCAGGGTGAGGTTCATTCATTGCATTTTGGGTATGCTGACCCTTGTGATTTCCCCAAATGTGGGAAACTTGACTGCATTATTTGTGGTAGTGGGGGACTGTGTTTGTGCTTTCCTCTGGTCAGCTCTGGTAAAAGTCAGATTTCTTTGTCTCAGATTTTCCTCTAGCCTTGTTCTTCTTTCGAGAGTTCCCTTGTGCTGCCTCAGTTGGATCTCCTTCACTTTACAGGGGGGTACCCGAGCAGCGACCCTCCCCAGCTCTAGCCCAACTCCTACTTACCTGCCAGGTGAGATACTATGATCATGAAGGTGCTTCTCCCAGGGCAAGGCTCACCCATTGCTCTGGGTGTGCTGCTCCTGCGATTTCCCCAAATGTGGGAAACTTGACTGCATAATTTGTGTTTCCCCTGGTCGGCTCTCGTATAATTCAGATCTCTTTGTCTCAGGTCTCTCTCCAGCCTAGTTTGCTGTCTGTTTCCACTTCTCTTTTCTTGAGCCGCTCCCTTCTATGCCCTTGCGCACTATCCTGACTTCTCCTCCTGTCTGCTTACTTTGTGCCTTCCAACGCACAATGCGAACTACAGGTAGTGCTGCAGGGCCCACACCCTTTTACTTGCCTTACAGAGCAGCTCTGGAGCTGTTACAGTGCCCAGCTGCTGCAAGAAATCAGCTTGAATGCTTCAGGGGCTGGGGCATAGCCAACATGAGCCCCACACCAAAGGAGGGTGGAGGTGTTTAATGCAAACTAGGGGTCAGCCAAGCGCCGCAAAAGGCCACCATGCCCTGCACGCCCCTTTTCTCTTTTCATATGCAGACGAGGGTTGAAGCCAACTTTGACCCACTGCTTGGATGACATCACCATATGCAAATCCATCTGCGGCAGGCCTTCCCCCAGGAATGCTTGCACTAGTTGTTGCATTTGGTTTGTTGTTTGGGGGTGCTTCAGTATTAGGCAGCCTTCTGCCCTCCCATGTTCATCTGAAAATATATGTTCTCCCTGCAGTTGTTGTCCCCAGATGAGAGTTCCCTTGTGTTGCCTCAGTTAAATCTCCTTTACTTGACAGAGATGTGCATGAGCAGCGGCCCTCCCCAGCCCTATTCCAAATCATACTTATTTTGCATAGGAGATACCATGGTCATGAAGATTTTTCTCCCAGGGTGAGGTTTATTCATTGCATTTTGGGTATGCTGACCCCTGTGATTTCCCCAAATGTGGGAAACTTGACTGCATTATTTGTGGTAGTGGGAGGCTGTGTTTGTGATTTCTTCTGGTCAGCTCTGGTAAAAGTCAGATTTCTTTGTCTCAGATTTTCCTTTAGCCTTGTTCTTCTTTCGAGAGTTCCCTTGTGCTGCCTCAGTTGGATCTCCTTCACTTTACAGGGGGGTACCCGAGCAGCGACCCTCCCCAGCTCTAGCCCAACTCCTACTTACCTGCCAGGTGAGATACTATGATCATGAAGGTGCTTCTCCCAGGGCAAGGCTCACCCATTGTACTCTGGGTGTGCTGCTCCTGCGATTTCCCCAAATGTGGGAAACTTGACTGCATAATTTGTGTTTCCCCTGGTCGGCTCTCGTATAATTCAGATCTCTTTGTCTCAGGTCTCTCTCCAGCCTAGTTTGCTGTCTGTTTCCACTTCTCTTTTCTTCAGCCGCTCCCTTCTATACCCTTGTGCACTATCCTGACTTCTCCTCCCGTCTGCTTACTTTGTGCCTTCCAATGCACAATGCAAACTACAGGTAGTGCTGCAGGGCCCACACCCTTTTACTTGCCTTACAGAGCAGCTCTGGAGCTGTTACAGTGGCCAGCTGCTGCAAGAAATCAGCTTGAATGCTTCAGGGGCTGGGGCATAGCCAACATGAGCCCCACACCGAAGGAGGGTGGAGGTGTTTAATGCAAACTAGGGGTCAGTCAAGCGCCGCAAAAGGCCACCATGCCCTGCACGCCCCTTTTCTGTTTTCATATGCAGACGAGGGTTGAAGCCACCTTTGACCAACTGCTTGGATGACATCACCACAAATCCATCTGCGGCAGGCCTTCCCCCAGGAATGCTTGCACTAGTTGTTGCATTTGGTTTGTTGTTTGGGGGTGCTTCAGTATTAGGCAGCCTTCTGCTCCACCCTCCTTTGGTGTGGGGCTCATGTTGGCCATGTCCCATCCCCTGAAGCATTCAAGCAGATTTCTTGCAGCAGCTGGGCACTGTAACAGCTCCAGAGACGCTCTGTAAGGCAAGTAAAAGGGTGTGGGCCCTGCAGCACTACCTGTAGTTTGCATTGTGCATTGGAAGGCACAAAGTAAGCAGACGGGAGGAGAAGTCAGGATAGTGCACAAGGGTATAGAAGGGAGCGGCTGAAGAAAAGAGAAGTGGAAACAGACAGCAAACTAGGCTGGAGAGAGATCTGAGACAAAGATATCTGAATTATACGAGAGCCGACCAGGGGAAACACAAATTATGCAGTCAAGTTTCCCACATTTGGGGAAATCGCAGGGGCAGCACACCCAGAGTGCAATGGGTGAGCCTTGCCCTGGGAGAAGCACCTTCATGATCATAGTATCTCACCTGGCAGGTAAGTAGGAGTTGGGCTAGAGCTGGGGAGGGTCGCTGCTCGGGCACCCCCCTGTTAAGTGAAGGAGATCCAACTGAGGCAGCACAAGGGAACTCTCGAAAGAAGAACAAGGCTAAAGGAAAATCTGAAACAAAGAAATCTGACTTTTACCAGAGCTGACCAGAAGAAATCACAAACACAGCCTCCCACTACCACAAATAATGCAGTCGAGTTTCCCACATTTGGGGAAATCACAGGGGTCAGCATACCCAAAATGCAATGAATGAACCTCACCCTGGGAGAAAAATCTTCATGACCATGGTATCTCCTATGCAAAATAAGTATGATTTGGAATAGGGCTGGGGAGGGCCGCTGCTCATGCACATCTCTGTCAAGTAAAGGAGATTCAACTGAGGCAGCACAAGGGAACTCTCATCTTGGGACAACAACTGCAGGGAGAACATATATTTTCAGATGAACATGGGAGGGCAGAAGGCTGCCTAATACTGAAGCACCCCCAAACAACAAACCAAATGCAACAACTAGTGCAAGCATTCCTGGGGGAAGGCCTGCCGCAGATGGATTTGCATATGGTGATGTCATCCAAGCAGTTGGTCAAAGTTGGCTTCAACCCTCGTCTGCATATGAAAAGAGAAAAGGGGCGTGCAGGGCATGGTGGCCTTTTGCGGCGCTTGGCTGACCCCTAGTTTGCATTAAACACCTCCACCCTCCTTTGGTGTGGGGCTCATGTTGGCTATGCCCCAGCCCCTGAAGCATTCAAGCTGAATTCTTGCAGCAGCTGGGCACTGTAACAGCTCCAGAGCTGCTCTGTAAGGCAAGTAAAAGGGTGTGGGCCCTGCAGCACTACCTGTAGTTCGCAGATGGATTTGCCGCCATAGAATGCGCCTGCTGAATCGTGTTACAGATCCAGAGAGCAATAGTCTGCTTTGAAGCAGGGGTGCCAATCTTGTTGGCTGCATACAGGACAAACAGTGCTTCTGTTTTTCTGACTCTAGCCGTTCTGGCCACGTAAATTTTCAAAGCCCTGACCACATCAAGGGACTC